>NC_140170.1:21263242-21301511 GCF_963971535.1 Notolepis coatsorum | reverse complement strand
GACGGACGCAAATGGATTATAATTGTCCCTCTTTGACTGCTTACAGTATAGGTTAGCCGTAAAGGGACAGCCGGTGGTACTGTACTGACATTTGACCCGTCATATTATGTAGTGTCTTTGACTGTCATCAATACTATTGAGATCAACGTAGGACAGAGGTGTTACGTAAGCAAGAGCATCCTATTATCCTAGTAATCTAGTATCCCTATTAACCTATCATAGACAGAGACAGAGACATATATAGACAGATACAGAGAGAGATAGACAGAGAGAGACAGAGATAGACATAGACACAGATACACAGAGAGAGAGAGAGAGAGATAGACATAGATAGACAGAGATAAACAGATATAGACAGAGAGAGACAGAGAGACAGAGAGAGAGATAGAGAGACAGAGATAGAGTGATACAGAGAGACATAGAGACAGAGACAGAGAAACAGATAGATATACAGAGAGACAGATATAGACAGAGATAGACAGATATAGACAGAGAGAGACAGAGAGAGAGATAGAGAGACAGAGAGAGAGAGAGAGAGAGAGAGAGACAGATATAGACAGAGATAGACAGAGAGAGACAGAGAGAGACAGATATAGACAGAGATAGACAGATATAGACAGAGAGAGACAGAGAGACAGAGAAACAGATAGATATACAGAGAGAGAGAGAGAGACAGAGAGAGACAGATATAGACAGAGATAGACAGATATAGACAGAGAGAGACAGAGAGAGACAGAGAGAGAGATAGAGAGACAGAGATAGAGAGATACAGATAGACATAGAGACAGAGAGACAGAGAAACAGAGAGAGAGACAGAGAGAGAGATAGAGAGAGAGAGAGACAGAGGAGAGAGAGAGAGATGAGAGCGAGAAAGAGAGACAGAGATAGATAGAGAGAGAGAGACAGAGAGAGAGAGAGAGAGAGAGAGAACCTACGTCACATGCACACGCCCCCTCATTACTCAAAGTCTCAATTTCATCCTAGTAACGAAACCCTTACTAGCTCCGTGTGGGGATACTGTGACTGAACTTGCAAATCCCTCCCCTTTTCCTCCTCTCGTCCAATGTCCTGGCTCCTGCAGTGCCACATGTCTTTCCCCCTCCTAGGCCCTCCCACACCCCACCCTGTGCGTGCAAGGGCGGCGGCCGGCCATAGATTGATGTGGGGGGCCCGCCCTGGCCAGAGGGGCGGGCCCCCCACATCAATCTATGGCCGGCCGCCGCCCTTGCACGCACAGGGTGGGGTTGTGGGAGGGCCTAGGAGGGGGAAAGGACATGTGGCACTGCAGGAGCCAGGACATTGGACGAGAGGAGGAAAAGGGGAGGGATTTGCAAGTTCAGTCACAGTATCCCCACACGGAGCTAGTAAGGGTTTCGTTACTAGGATGAAATTGAGACTTTGAGTAATGAGGGGGCGTGTGCATGTGACGTAGGTTCTCTCTCTCTCTCTCTCTGTCTTTCTCTCTGCATGTGTGTGTGTGTGGTTAGTGGTTGTGGCTCACTGCTTTACATCTATATAAGGCTCATGCAGATGGGTACATGGCACCACTACTGAATACAGTCTATGGTTGGTTTATGGAATATGGCAGATGTCTTCTAATATGACCTCTTTGACATGCTGACGTGGCCTTATTAAATGAATGTTATTGTGAATAGGATACAGATGAATACCTTTGCGTTAATGATTCTTCATTGAAGAACAATGACATATTTATGCAGCCCATTACGGTGTGTGATTTTACATTATTATATTGCCATCTTGGGTCCTGTAATCTGATATGGCCCTCTTTGACATGATGACATGTCTTATTAAATTACCCTTATTGTGAATAAGATACAGACGAATACCTGTCTTATTAAATGACCTTATTGTGAATAAGATACAGACGGATACCTTTGCGTTTAATTATTCTTTATTGAATGACAATGACATATTTAGGTATCACATTACATTGTATGATGTTACATTAATATGTTGCCATCTTGGGTCCTGTAATCTGATTATCCTCCAATATTTTTACGTTCTGGCGGACGATAGATGGAGGTTGACCGCCTTCACCTAGGTACAGACCCCCCGGTCCCGGGTATTGGAATGTAACCTGCCCAGTTCTGTTTTGTGTGAGGCGTCTTTTTGATCTTCCATAATATGGATACCTTTACTGTGCAGCTGACAGTCTGTGTCATCTGAGACATACATCTACACCTAAGGTGGGGAGAACCCGAAAGAATACCTGTGGAGGCGGGCGTCTACATACTGGAACCCCCAGATTGGAACATGACACGTCACTGTTGGCAGGGGCCGGTTTGAATATAGGTCTGTTCAAGTCTATATCTCTGGTATCGGTATTGCCCACTCTACCTCTTGCACCGTCGGTATCCGCTGACCCATACGTCTTTACCTGGCCCACATCGACCGTCCTCTGTACCCTTATTGCTTGTGTGAGCCCTGCGTGATGGGATATACGTCCAGAGAACTGTGGATTGATACTATAGTTTGCGTTCGTATCGTCTGTGGTACGTGCATTCATCAGAAGTGTTCTGTTCTGGAACAGCATGGGGAATTTTGTCTTGTCGTCTTGCTCCCCTACTACAGCGGTCCCTGTGCCCATCATGCCAATGCACTCTGAGGGATTAGCCCTTCCCGGTAGAAAGGAGCAGAGCTTCTGCTGGTCCTCTGTCATGATTTTATTGAGGTTGTCATCACTACATCTGTAGGTGTGATCGGGCTGCCATGGGGGCATGGTGTACATATTATTCTGTACCCATTCACAGTCCAAATCGTACCGCACCTTGATGTTCCCCTGCTGGTTGATAGCTTCCACTACACCTGCCTCTATCACTGGCACGCTACAGTCCATTTGTCTGGCCTTCACAGATGATACGGGAGAATTCCACCACACGTTGAACATCCTTTGGGGTGGGTTGTCTGTGATGTTATCGGGCCAGTTATTTTTCTTTTCCCATTCCCTGGTATGCTCATTATATTCCATCTGGTACCCTGTCATGACAAAGGGGAATTCGTCATTAGTTCTTCTGGCAACGGCGATGAGACCCGTAGGCATAGGGTTTGTAACCTTGGTCCCACCTATTACGGTCTCCGTCACGCACTGGAAGTTTGCATACTCTGCTTCCACCATCATAGGCTTGTAACAGTCATAGTCCATTAATAGTTTTTGTATATCATTGGGCTGCCATTGTCCCTTCATGTTGTTATAGTCCGCATAGTACCAGTCATACTTCACAGATCCCTGTGTATGTACGGCTCCATTGAGCTGTGTGGGGTCGGTGTTTGATTTCCATGACTGCATCGTGCCTTCCATTACACCCCTTTCATTGTGGAAGACGAACCTCCTTGTGGATGTTGTGATCACATGTCCGTCTCTCTCATTCCATATAGCCCGATTTACAATCAGGACCGGAGGTGGTATCGCCCCTCCACCTCCTGCCGGTTCACCTACAGGTCCCCCTACAGGATAAGGGGCAACGTCAACAACATCCGTACCATCGGGCCCGGTATCGACCTGGGTAATATCCATTTCGATTACACCATCGTTTGACTGAGGGGTCTGAGATATTGCCGTTTCCTCCTGGCCTACCGTCTCACCGCGTATCCGTTTCGTAGGATGTCCGGGTGTGTCTGGCGGGATCCTCCTCTTCTCCCCTCCTCCGAATGGCCTATCATGTACCAGGGGACGGCCGGTGGAATGTATCGTGTCTTCTAAACCCCCTGCCACTGTAGGGAGTATCCCCGCCTCCCCTAGCCTTATATGGTATCCTCCTCCAATTGGCCTATCCTCTACAGTGGGACGGTCGGTGGAATGTATCATGTCTTCTAAGATCCCGGACACTTTAGGAAGTATCCCCACCTCCCCTAGCTTTTCCTTTATATGGAATATGCCTCTGGCTAGGTTACCCGCTATTCCTGTATTGTCCTCTGATAGCCCACGTAATCTATCTGTAAATATACTATCGGCCTTATTTATTGATATATAGGGTATAATGCCATGGTCGAGGTACTTACTATAGGTTATATCATGCTCCATAGCAGCCTCGTCCACAGGATTAGTGGGTTCCCCATTAGGCATAGAGTTACCTGGTCCCAGGTAATTATAGCCAGGTAACGTTAGTCCATTACTCCCGTGTATTAGAGCCGTCAGGTCCGGTTTATCGTCTTCGGAAGATGTGTCGGCCGTAACTTCGCCAAGCCCAGGGCAGAAGGAATATTCGTTCTGTTCCTCTTCTTCGGAGTGGGCAGATTGTGAAAGCCATGGCGTCATGGCGTCCATTGCCCTCTGACCTTCCGTCCTTTTATCTAACTTCCATTTCCCCCCCCTATTGATCATAGGTTTACAGTTAGAGCCGATAGGTGCATTGATACCGCCATTACCCATGGTCCTATGGTGCTGTATACGGCGGATGTGTACGCCTGTATGTATAGAACGTCAATCCCTTGTCATAACTATCCCACAGATATATCTCTAAGATAGAGAACCTCGATGTCTGTGGGATAAGTGTGTCAATGACTTTACACTGATACTGTGTTATCCTACCAAGCACCGCCCCATGCGGGACATTATAATATGCACGTAGAGAGAGAGAGACAGAGAGACAGAGAGAGAGAGAGAGAGAGAGAGAGAGAGAGAGAGAACCTACGTCACATGCACACGCCCCCTCATTACTCAAAGTCTCAATTTCATCCTAGTAACGAAACCCTTACTAGCTCCGTGTGGGGATACTGTGACTGAACTTGCAAATCCCTCCCCTTTTCCTCCTCTCGTCCAATGTCCTGGCTCCTGCAGTGCCACATGTCCTTTCCCCCTCCTAGGCCCTCCCACACCCCACCCTGTGCGTGCAAGGGCGGCGGCCGGCCATAGATTGATGTGGGCGGGCCCCCCACATCAATCTATCGGCCGCCGCCCTTGCACGCACAGGGTGGGGTGTGGGAGGGCCTAGGAGGGGGAAAGGACATGTGGCACTGCAGGAGCCAGGACATTGGACGAGAGGAGGAAAAGGGGAGGGATTTGCAAGTTGTCACAGTATCCCCACACGGAGCTAGTAAGGGTTTCGTTACTAGGATGAAATTGAGACTTTGAGTAATGAGGGGGCGTGTGCATGTGACGTAGGTTCTCTCTCTCTCTCTCTCTCTCTCTCTCTCTCTCTCTACGTGCATATTATAATGTCCCGCATGGGGCGGTGCTTGGTAGGATAACACAGTATCAGTGTAAAGTCATTGACACACTTATCCCACAGACATCGAGGTTCTCTATCTTAGAGATATATCTGTGGGATAGTTATGACAAGGGATTGACGTTCTATACATACAGGCGTACACATCCGCCGTATACAGCACCATAGGACCATGGGTAAGAGGCTACTAGGCTACTGGCTACTTTGCTACTAGGCACTAGGATACTAGGCTAATAATAGGCTACTAGGCTACTGGCTACTTTGCTACTAGGACGCTAGGCTAATAACAGACTAAGAGGCTACTAGGCTACTGGCTACTTTGCTACTAGGCACTAGGATAATAGGCTAATAGTAGACTAATAGGCTACTAGGCTACTGGCTACTTTGCTACTAGGACGCTAGGCTAATAGCAGGCTAAGAGGCTACTAGGCTACTGGCTACTTTGCTACTAGGCACTAGGATACTAGGCTAATAGTAGGCTAATAGGCTACTAGGCTACTTTGATACTAGGACGCTAGGCTAATAGCAGGCTAAGAGGCTACTAGTCTACTGGCTACTTTGCTACTAGGATACTAGGCTAATAGTAGGCTAATAGGCTACTAGGCTACTGGCTACTTTGCTACTAGGACGCTAGGCTAATAGCAGGTTAAGAGGCTACTAGGCTACTGGCTACTTTGCTACTAGGATACTAGGCTAATAGTAGGCTAAGAGGCTACTAGGCTACTGGCTACTTTGCTACTAGGCACTAGGATACTAGGCTAATAGTAGGCTAATAGGCTACTAGGCTACTGGCTACTTTGCTACTAGGACGCTAGGCTAATAGCAGGCTAAGAGGCTACTAGGCTACTGGCTACTTTGCTACTAGGATATTAGGCTAATAGCAGGCTAAGAGGCTACTAGGCTACTGGCTACTTTGCTACTAGGCACTAGGATACTAGGCTAATAGTAGGCTAATAGGCTACTAGGCTACTGGCTACTTTGCTACTAGGATGCTAGGCTAATAGCAGGCTAAGAGGATACTAGGCTACTGGCTACTTTGCTACTAGGATAATAGGATAATAGTAGGCTAAGAGGCTACTAGGCTACTGGCTATTTTGCTACTAGGCACTAGGATACTAGGCTAATAGTAGGCTAATAGGCTACTAGGCTACTGGCTACTTTGCTACTAGGACGCTAGGATAATATCAGGCTAAGAGGCTACTAGGCTACTGGCTACCTTGCTACTAGGCACTAGGATACTAGGCTAATAGTAGGCTAATAGGCTACTAGGTTACTGTCTACTTTACTACTAGGACGCTAGGCTAATAGCAGGCTAAGAGGCTACTAGGCTACTGGCTACTTTGCTACTAGGATACTAGACTAATAGTAGTCTAAGAGGCTACTAGGCTACTGGCTACGTTGCTACTAGGCACTAGGATACTAGGATAATAGTAGGCTAATAGGCTACTGGCTACTTTGATACTAGGACGCTAGGCTAATAGCAGGCTAATAGGCTACTAGGCTACTGGCTACTTTGCTACTAGGCACTAGGATAATAGGCTAATAGTAGGCTAATAGGTTCCTAGGATACTGGCTACTTTGCTACTAGGACGCTAGGCTAATAGCAGATTAAGAGGCTAATATGCTACTGGCTACTTTGCTACTAGGCACTAGGCTACTAGGCTAATAGTAGGCTAATAGGCTATTAGGCTACTGGCTACTTTGCTACTAGGACGCTAGGCTAATAGCAGGCTAAGAGGCTACTGGCTACTTTGCTACTAGGCAATAGGATAATAGGCTAATAGTAGGCTAATAGGCTACTAGGCTACTGGCTACTTTGCTACTAGGACGCTAGGCTAATAGCAGGCTAAGAGGCTACTAGGCTACTGGCTACTTTGCTACTAGGATACTAGGCTAATAGTAGGCTAAGAGGCTACTAGGCTACTGGCTACTTTGCTACTAGGCACTAGGATACTAGGCTAATAGTAGGCTAATAGGATACTAGGCTACTGGCTACTTTGCTACTAGGACGCTAGGCTAATAGCAGGCTAAGAGGCTACTAGGCTACTGGCTACTTTGCTACTAGTAGGGTAATATGCTACTAGGCTACTGACTACTTTGTTACTAGGCACTAGGATACTAGGCTAATAGTAGGCTAATAGGCTACTAGGCTACTGGCCACTTTGCTACTAGGACGCTAGGCTAATAGCAGGCTAAGAGGCTACTAGGCTACTGGCTACTTTACTACTAGTCACTAGGATACTAGGCTAATAGTAGGCTAATAGGCTACTAGGCTACTGGCTACTTTGCTACTAGGACGCTAGGCTAATAGCAGGCTAAGAGGCTACTAGGCTACTGGCTACTTTGCTACTAGGCACTAGGATACTAGGCTAATAGTAGGCTAATAGGCTACTAGGCTACTGGCTACTTTGCTACTAGGACGCTAGGCTAATAGCAGGCTAAGAGGCTACTAGGCTACTGGCTACTTTGCTACTAGGATACTAGGCTAATAGTAGGCTAAGAGGCTACTAGGCTACTGGCTACTTTGCTACTAGGCACTAGGATACTAGGCTAATAGTAGGCTAATAGGCTAATAGGCTACTGGCTACTTTGCTACTAGGACGCTAGGCTAATAGCAGGCTAAGAGGCTACTGGCTACTTTGCTACTAGGATAATAGGCTAATAGTAGGCTAATAGGCTACTAGGCTACTGGCTGCTTTGCTACTAGGCACTAGGATACTAGGCTAATAGTAGGGATCAAATCACAGGACCCAAGATGGCAACATATTAATGTAACATCACACAATGTAATGGGATGCATAAATATGTCATTGTCCTTCAATGAAGAATCATTAACGCAAAGGTATTCGTCTGTATCCTATTCACAATAACATTCATTTAATAAGGCCACGTCAGCATGTCAAAGAGGTCATATTAGAAGACATCTGCCATATTCCATAAACCAACCATAGACTGTATTCAGTAGTGGTGCCATGTACCCATCTGCATGAGCCTTATATAGATGTAAGGCAGTGATCCAAAACCAC
Source organism: Notolepis coatsorum (assembly GCF_963971535.1). Lineage (NCBI taxonomy): Eukaryota > Metazoa > Chordata > Actinopteri > Aulopiformes > Paralepididae > Notolepis > Notolepis coatsorum. Next base: position 21,293,299 of record NC_140170.1, on the reverse strand, counting down.
TAATCACACACACACACACATTCAGAGAGAGAGAGAGAGAACCTAGCCAGGACATTGGACGAGAGGAGGAAAAGGGGAGGGATTTGCAAGTTCAGTCACAGTATCCCCACACGGAGCTAGTAAGGGTTTCGTTACTAGGATGAAATTGAGACTTTGAGTAATGAGGGGGCGTGTGCATGTGACGTAGGTTCTCTCTCTCTCTCTCTGAATGTGTGTGTGTGTGTGATTAGTGGTTTTGGATCACTGCCTTACATCTATATAAGGCTCATGCAGATGGGTACATGGCACCACTACTGAATACAGTCTATCAATCTTTCTCTCTCTCTCTCTCTCTCTCTCTCTCTCTGTCTCTCTCTCTTTCTAGTATCTCCTGTTCATTAGAGTCTCCTGTCCATTAGAGTCTCCTGTTCATTAGAGTATATCCTGTTCATTAGAGTGTCCTGTTCATTAGAGTATATCCTGTTCATTAGAGTCTCCTGTTCATTAGAGTCTCCTGTTCATTAGAGTCTCTCCTGTTCATTAGAGTATATCCTGTTCATTAGAGTATCTCCTGTTCATTAGAGTATCTCCTGTTCATTAGAGTATCATGTCCATTAGTCTCTCCTGTTCATTAGAGTATCCTGTTCATTAGAGTCTCCTGTTCATTAGTCTCTCATGTTCATTAGAGTCTCATGTTCATTAGAGTATATCCTGTTCATTAGTCTCTCCTGTTCATTAGAGTATCTCCTGTCCATTAGAGTCTCCTGTTCATTAGAGTATATCCTGTTCATTAGAGTGTCCTGTTCATTAGAGTATCTCCTGTTCATTAGAGTTTCCTGTTCATTAGAGTCTCCTGTTCATTAGAGTCTCTCCTGTTCATTAGAGTATATCCTGTTCATTAGAGTATCTCCTGTTCATTAGAGTCTCTCCTGTTCATTAGAGTATCATGTCCATTAGTCTCTCCTGTTCATTAGAGTATCCTGTTCATTAGAGTCTCCTGTTCATTAGTCTCTCATGTTCATTAGAGTATATCCTGTCCATTAGAGTCTCCTGTTCATTAGAGTCTCCTGTTCATTAGAGTCTCTCATGTTCATTAGAGTATATCCTGTTCATTAGAGTATCCTGGTCATTAGAGTATCTCCTGTTCATTATTCTCTCCTGTTCATTAGAGTCTCCTGTTCATTAGTCTATCCTGTTCATTAGAGTCTCCTGTTCATTAGAGTATCTCCTGTTCATTAGAGTCTCCTGTTCATTAGAGTATCTCCTGTTCATTAGTCTCTCCTGTTCATTAGAGTATCTCCTGTTCATTAGAGTTTCCTGTTCATTAGTATCCTGTTCATTAGAGTATCTCCTGTTCATTAGTCTCCTGTTCATTAGAGTATCTCCTGTTCATTAGAGTCTCCTGTTCATTAGTCTCTCCTGTTCATTAGAGTATCCTGTTCATTAGAGTCTCCTGTTCATTAGAGTCTCCTGTTCATTAGAGTATCCTGTTCATTAGAGTCTCCTGTTCATTAGTCTCTCATGTTCATTAGAGTATCATGTTCATTAGAGTATCTCCTGTTCATTAGAGTATCCTGTTCATTACTCTCCTGTTCATTAGAGTCTCCTGTTCATTAGTCTCCTGTTCATTAGAGTTTCCTGTTCATTAGAGTATCTCCTGTTCATTAGAGTCTCCTGTTCATTAGAGTATCTCCTGTTCATTAGAGTCTCCTGTTCATTAGTCTCTCCTGTTCATTAGAGTCTCCTGTTCATTAGTCTCTCCTGTTCATTAGAGTCTCCTGTTCATTAGAGTCTCTCATGTTCATTAGAGTCTCTCATGTTCATTAGAGTCTCATGTTCATTAGAGTATCTCCTGTTCATTAGAGTCTATCCTGTCCAGGAGACTCTAATGGACAGGATAGACTCTAATGAACAGGAGATACTCTAATGAACATGAGACTCTAATGAACATGAGAGACTAATGAACAGGAGACTCTAATGAACGGGATACTCTAATGAACAGGATACTCTAATGAACAGGAGACTCTAATGAACAGGAGATACTCTAATGAACAGGATATACTCTAATGAACAGGAGACTCTAATGAACAGGAGATACTCTAATGAACAGGAGAGACTCTAATGAACAGGATAGACTAATGAACAGGATATACTCTAATGAACAGGATACTCTAATGAACAGGAGATACTCTAATGAACAGGAGAGACTAATGAACAGGAGAGACTCTAATGAACAGGATACTCTAATGAACAGGAGATACTCTAATGAACAGGAGACTCTAATGAACAGGATAGACTAATGAACAGGAGACTCTAATGAACAGGAGAGACTAATGAACAGGAGATACTCTAATGACCAGGATACTATAATGAACAGGAAAGACTAATGAACAGGAGACTAATGAACAGGATACTCTAATGAACAGGAGAGACTCTAATGAACAGGATACTCTAATGAACAGGAGATACTCTAATGAACAGGAGACTCTAATGAACAGGATAGACTAATGAACAGGAGACTCTAATGAACAGGAGAGACTAATGAACAGGAGACTCTAATGAACAGGAGACTCTAATGAACATGATATACTATAATGAACAGGAGACTCTAATGAACAGGAGACTCTAATGAACAGGAGACTATATGAACAGGAGATACCCTAATGAACAGGATATACTCTAATGAACAGGAGACTCTAATGAACAGGATATACTCTAATGAACATGAGAGACTCTAATGAACAGGAGACTCTAATGAACAGGAGACTCTAATGAACAGGATATACTCTAATGAACAGGAGAGACTAATGAACAGGAGATACTCTAATGAACATGAGACTCTAATGAACATGAGAGACTAATGAACAGGAGACTCTAATGAACAGGATACTCTAATGAACAGGAGAGACTAATGGACATGATACTCTAATGAACAGGAGATACTCTAATGAACAGGAGATACTCTAATGAACAGGAGAGACTCTAATGAACAGGAGACTCTAATGAACAGGAGACTCTAATGAACAGGATATACTCTAATGAACAGGACACTCTAATGAACAGGATATACTCTAATGAACAGGAGACTCTAATGGACAGGAGACTCTAATGAACAGGAGATACTAGAAAGAGAGAGAGACAGAGAGAGAGAGAGAGAGAAAGATTGATAGACTGTATTCAGTAGTGGTGCCATGTACCCATCTGCATGAGCCTTATATAGATGTAAGGCAGTGATCCAGAACCACTAATCACACACACACACACATTCAGAGAGAGAGAGAGAACCTACGTCACATGCACACACCCCCTCATTACTCAAAGTCTCAATTTCATCCTAGTAACGAAACCCTTACTAGCTCCGTGTGGGGATACTGTGACTGAACTTGCAAATCCCTCCCCTTTTCCTCCTCTCGTCCAATGTCCTGGCTCCTGCAGTGCCACATGTCCTTTCCCCCTCCTAGGCCCTCCCACACCCCACCCTGTGCGTGCAAGGGCGGCGGCCGATAGATTGATGTGGGGGGCCCTCTGGCCCGGGGCGGGCCCCCCACATCAATCTATGGCCGGCCGCCGCCCTTGCACGCACAGGGTGGGGTGTGGGAGGGCCTAGGAGGGGGAAAGGACATGTGCACTGCAGGAGCCAGGACATTGGACGAGAGGAGGAAAAGGGGAGGGATTTGCAAGTTCAGTCACAGTATCCCCACACGGAGCTAGTAAGGGTTTCGTTACTAGGATGAAATTGAGACTTTGAGTAATGAGGGGGCGTGTGCATGTGACGTAGGTTCTCTCTCTCTCTCTCTCTCTCTCTCTCTCTCTCTGTCTCTCTCTCTCTATCTATCTCTGTCTCTCTTTCTCGCTCTCTCTCTCTCTCTCTCTGTCTCTCTGTCTCTCTCTCTCTCTATCTCTCTCTCTGTCTCTCTCTCTGTTTCTCTGTCTCTCTGTCTCTATGTCTATCTGTATCTCTCTATCTCTGTCTCTCTATCTCTCTCTCTGTCTCTCTCTGTCTCTCTCTGTCTATATCTGTCTATCTCTGTCTATATCTGTCTCTCTCTGTCTCTCTCTCTCTCTGTATATCTATCTGTTTCTCTGTCTCTCTGTCTCTCTCTGTCTCTCTCTGTCTATATCTGTCTATCTCTGTCTATATCTGTCTCTCTCTGTCTCTCTCTCTCTCTGTATATCTATCTGTTTCTCTGTCTCTCTGTCTCTCTCTGTCTCTCTCTGTCTATATCTGTCTATCTCTGTCTATATCTGTCTCTCTCTCTCTCTCTCTCTCTCTCTGTCTCTCTCTCTGTTTCTCTGTCTCTCTCTCTCTCTCTGTCTCTCTCTCTCTCTCTCTCTGTCTCTCTATCTCTCTCTCTGTCTCTCTCTGTCTCTCTCTGTCTATATCTGTCTATCTCTGTCTATATCTGTCTCTCTCTCTCTCTGTATATCTATCTGTTTCTCTGTCTCTCTGTCTCTGTCTCTATGTCTCTCTGTATCACTCTATCTCTGTCTCTCTATCTCTCTCTCTGTCTCTCTGTCTCTCTCTGTCTCTCTCTGTCTATATCTGTTTATCTCTGTCTATCTATGTCTATCTCTCTCTCTCTCTCTCTCTCTGTATCTGTGTCTATGTCTATCTCTGTCTCTCTCTGTCTATCTCTCTCTGTATCTGTCTATATATGTCTCTGTCTCTGTCTATGATAGGTTAATAGGATACTAGATTACTAGGATAATAGGATGCTCTTGCTTACGTAACACCTCTGTCCTAACGTTGATCTCAATAGTATTGATGACAGTCAAAGACACTACATAATATGACGGGTCAAATGTCAGTACAGTACCGGCTGTCCCTTTACGGCTAACCTATACTGTAAGCAGTCAAAGAGGGACAATTATAATCCATTTGCGTCCGTCCTATTATAATTATAGTCTGGCTCAGTGAGCATCTTACGTTACTGACCACGTCTTGCAAAGGGGGAGAGCTCACTCTTCTTTACTCTTTTTTCTTCCATTTTATATAAAATTATATTATCCACATCTCTCTATTTACATTTACATTTAGTCATTTAGTCATTTAGCGGACGCTTTTATCCAAAGCGACTTACAAGTTCTCTACGACAAGTTTCCGGTTTGATTCCCCGCTCCTCCCGGGCAGTGTGTCGATGTGTCCTTGAGCAACACACTTCACCCCTAATTGCTCCCGATGAGCAGTTGGCACCTTGCATGGTCGCCTCCGCCATCAGTGTGTGAATGGGTCAAATGTGAGGAACAAATTGTAAAGCGCTTTGGATCAAAGTGCTAGAGAGAGAGAGAGAGAGGAGAGAGAGAGAGAGAGAGAGAGAGAGAGAGAGAGAGAGAGAGAGAGAGAGAGAGAGAGAGAGAGAGAGAGAGAGAGAGAGAGAGAGAGAGAGAGAGAGAGAGAGAGAGAGAGAGAGAGAGAGAGAGAGAGAGGAGAGAGAGAGAGAGAGAGAGAGAGAGAGAGAGAGAGAGAGAGAGAGAGAGAGAGAGAGAGAGAGAGAGAGAGAGAGAGAGAGAGAGAGAGAGAGAGAGAGAGAGAGAGAGAGAGAGAGAGAGAGATGAAAACAGTCTGCCCCACAGGATGTGATGAAAACAGTCTGCCTCACAGGATGTGTTGAAAACAGTCTGCACACTGATCTCTCCGCACACATGAACATACACACGCACAACACAATATTCTGCACTCGCTCACACACAAACGCACCACAGGTCACTTTAAACACACAAGAAAAGGACACTTTAAAGGAAGGGAAAAAAGGACACTTAAAACCTGTTCCCCCCCACAGGGTCGGTACCGACCCCTTTTGACATTATGATCATATAGGCATATTTTTATGAGTGATGAAAATAATTTGCGATTTTAAAATCAACCGTTTTCAAGTATTAACATCACTAACATGTCACAAAAGCATGTAGAATGTAAAACGTTAGGTTGGCAATAGGTTAGCAATAGGTTAAAAGTGTCCTTATATCGTTTTAAGTTTTCGATATGCGATCGTCTATCCAAGCCGGAACCGGAAATGGACATTTTAAACCATGGGAATTGTAGTTTCTTTGCGCCCATTTTGTATAGGACATTCATAGCTGTCGGCCAGCGTTGAAATTTCTCCGATCTACACTTCCTGTTGTGGTAACCTTGACTTCATAATTTCATAATCAAATTGTTAGACTAACCCTGAAAACTGAAAATATCTGTAGTGAGGCATTACATAGACTCTCAGAGCACATTTTGGAGAAAACCTGCAGGCCAAGCCTATAGGGTTGTTTACACAGTTGTACAAGAGCCATTCCAACCCCCCAAGAACCAAACACCTTCTAGACATGTGACAATAATAGATTACCATTTTAGGAATGCCAAAGCTGGTTCCTTTCATAGAATAATACAAAGTGTCAGTTTGGTAGATGGGATTTTGGGATGGCTCTTGTGAATTGAATAGTATTAACCTAAGACGCACTGACTATACTGGGTTAATGTTTTCAACACAAGCACTATTAAGGCTGAAGTCATCAGACCTCATCAGTTGAACACCACCAGGCGACACCTCATGACGACATTGTTTACTCAGTCACACACCACAGAAAAACGGTGACTATAGCAGTAAAGACAGCTGCGCTAACCAAGATTAGAGGTCACAGGAAACATAATTGCATTATATTAGTTTAGAAATGAAAAACAATGTTGGAATAATAAAACAAGAGTATAGTAACCTATTAGAAGAGTAACTTACAGAAGAACCAAATAGAAGGAATGTTAACATGAGTGATTCATTCAAAGGAGGCCACAGTCCCTCGGAAAGGAGGGGGCTACCCGGTTGTTACAGGCACACATACGGCCAAGAAGACACCAAATGAGGACTGCCTGTGTTTAGATACTGGTGATTGGTGGAACTAGGTTAAGAAAAGTGAGGTCATGAAATCTATAAGTATTGGAACAGTAAGAATAGAGAAGCAGGCCAGCTCAGGACACCGCCACACACCGTTACCCAGGGGGTCTGAGTCTGGTCTCCACCACCACCACAGACCATGGTCCGACTTTGCCCTATGTGAGTAAAAACTGTATATGGAATAATGTGATAACTAGAGTAAGATGCCTATCTTAGGCCCAGGTTTTATCATGTGGTGACAGAGAGTACTATGGTCTTATTTCATTAACATAACATGACTAAAATGTATGTACAATACTGTCTTTTGATGTAAAAAGCCAACGAGGGCTATTGTGATTTACCTGCATCAAATCCTTTTTGTACAATCATGTATTATGCTTGAAGTGTCCTGTGTGTAACCAATGCATTATTCCAATCTCGGCCCACGCTGCAATTAAATGAATATTGGACCATAGCTGCTGGTTGTCTGGCTGTACACACTTATTCTCTACTGGCTAAATTTGGGAGCTCAGATGAGGACCATGTTTTCTATCACACTGTGATCTTTCCCTTCCTCTAGTTAGCAACCTCACTACTGTGCTGTAATTAATGGATATTCATATATGAATATACAACAGTTGGTGCTGTTTTTAAGACCCGTTCTGATTTGTTCACATAATGAGCATGCAGAAAAAGAACCGGGAAGTTGGAAATTTGCAGTACAGAGTGAGAGGCTGTCTGGAGGATGAGAGAGACATGGGGTGAATAGGAATATTGATGGTCGTGTATAGCCACAGTAGGACCCAGGGTGGATATGTGTATTGTTTGCTTACAGGACTGGTGGTGATGTTAGATTAGGATGTCCAAAACTGAACCTGCTTATTTTGAGTTGTATTACAGTGAATGCGAGCAGCGTGTTTGTGCAATGTCATTGTGAGCAGGAGGATGAAACTTGCGAATTATTTTTTTTTGATTATATAAGAGCGGCAGCCGACGAAGAGTTATTAGTCATATTTTAGGGACAAGCTAGGGCTGATGGTTAGGGGCGCATTTTGGAAAAGAGTGATGAGGAATCTCTAGTTAGGAGGCGACGTGCAGGAGCGGCCTGAGTGAGGGAAAGTAGACAAGCTAGGGCTTATGGTTAGGGGCGCATTTTGGAAAAGAGTGATGAGGAATCTCTAGTTAGGAGGCGACGTGCGGGAGCGGCCTAAGCAAGGGTTTAGTTTAGGTAAAATATTTAAGGGAGATGGAGTCGGGTGGTAGAAAATGGAAAGTCACAGATATGCGGGAAGGAGACTGTGAGGTGGCTAAGTGGTTAAGGCGGGGAAGCCAGACATAATGAAAAGAATGTAGTGTAGAATTAGAGAAATGGAGTATAGTGAGTGTGTGATAGTGGGAATTCTATACCCTGTTAGTGGGTCGAAAATTGGTATTATTAAGTATATGACTGGGCTTGCCGCTCGGAGGTACTGTGTATGACGCGGGAGATTAGAAGGAAAATATGGGGTATTTAGGAAAAGGACACTAGTGGATGTTCAGGGATCAATTTTTAGATGAGATGTCGGCTTACACAAGAATCCAAGGTTGATAGCGTTGCGCCATGTAATCGATGTCTCGGTTTGGTTGTATTTGTGTATTTGTGTAAATTGTATGTGATCAGTAGCAAGCTTGACGAAGGTTGTTACGTTGTGACGTGGATCGGATCAATACTAGTCTGGAGCGAATCGTATTGGAGGTTGGAGCTGACTAGTTTAGCTTGGCGGAGGAGATGCGGTATTCTAGAGATGTTAGAGCGACGATGTGAAAAAATTTACGAAACGCTGTGTGAGCGGTTGTTGTTGGGAAGCGAGTCGTGGCGTTCGTTGAGGTGATTGGTGTCATTTTAGTGGTTAAATATGATGCGGTAGAAATTGTGTACAAGAGTAACGTGAATGACAGAAGTCGCAGGATGATGACGTCATGGTTAGTCATGGTGAATGAAAGAAGTCGCATGAGAATGACGTCATGGTGTTGAATGGAGAGTGTGTAGCGTTCACGGTGCGTGCGACCAGGCGGAGAGACGGGTAGGAGGAATGATTAATGTTGATCTGTGTAACGGCGTTGATATATGAGGATGTTTTTAAATTCTTTTACGTTAGTTTGTTCTTTTAGAGTTGGTTATTTTAGGCTTGTGTGAGTTGTTTATGCTTTGATTGGTACTGAGCGAATTGCGTGGATGAATGGATCTTGAAAGGCACGGCTCCCGTGAGGGCCTTGAACCTCGCATGGAGGCTGGCTAAGCTAGTTAGCTTGCGTGCTGTTACGTTTCGAGTTTTGAGAATGATGTTTGGGGAGGGGTAGAGAACGTGGCATGTTGTGAATGTCGTGGCAGTGTGTAGTTATGCTTTGCCGGAATACATCGTCCGGGGAGCAACGTTGGCCACTGCGCATGCGCGATACAACGTGGATCAATGCATTCGTAATTCGTAATTCGCTCAGGGGACAGGAATAACGGGTGAGAGGATATTCTATATTATGTATTATGGTTATATTTGTATATTGTGCATTGTATTTATGTGTACGCAGGGGTAGAGATAGGTGACTTATCAGTGGTTGGTTTAAGGGAGGAAGTTGAGAATAGGTTGCGGACGTTGTCAAAGTGTGGATGCAGTAGGATCGATTTGTCACGTGTGTATGGTAGGAGGAAGAAGGAGAACTAACCACTATAATGTTTTTATGAAATGAGTGATGCTTACATGTACATGTATGATGAGTTGATGGACGTTGCCGGTAATAGGTTAAAATTTCACAAAACTAACCTTATCAGTGGCTATTTATTGAGAAGGGAAATACTGTGTGCACTGCACAAAACAAGTGTGTACATGTGTGATGTTGTAGATTATGGGAGATAGTCATTGGGGAGAAAATCAATTGGGGTTTATACTGCAAAAACATTGCAGTGTGTCTATCAGTAGAGAATGATTTCGTTTGCCTGTGACCAAGTTAGACACACAATTTAACTACTCTGGGTAAATGTATCATTTAAAAGTGGGAACAAAATATATACATTAAGTCTGTGGGGGAAGCAAGGTTGTTTTACACAAGGGTATGCCCTTACCAAGGGGGGTAGTTAGGTTGTAATTTTATTACTTAAATGATGTTGTGTTAAAAAAGTAATTGTTTTAATCTGTGTGACATGTACAATTGTGAGCTTAGAATAATGATGTTGTGTTTGACTGGAGTTTAAAATATAGCTTGATAAAATGAAAATGCTTGTATAGGATATACATTGATGTTAAGATGTCAGATTTTGGTACACTGTTGGAATAATGTTGCTGCAAATCTTTAGATGTGGACTTGTTGATATATGTATTTTGTTGCATTGCTATGTTGAAATGCTGTTAGAATGTTATATCTATATTGATTGCAGAATCCTTGGGTCACAGTGGGATAATAGTGACAGGGGGTTTGTTTAGTAGCTGTTTTGATGTAAGATTGTGTTTTAGCAGTTATTATAAATGATTTGTGTGTGTAATGACTAACCTTTTGTTGAATTTCAGGGGGGTCATGGGGTAAAGAGATTTATTTTAGGTCACGGGAACTCATAAAGAGTGACCCGGGCTATCTTTACTAAGCAGTAAACGGCCCGAGGGGGGCCAAGCAGGGAGTGAGACTGGACGCAACAGGAGAGAGGTCACAGAGGTGAAGATAGGAGTGTACAGTTGTACAGCGGCAAACAGGGAGACGGAATGGAGCTAGGCAGTTAGAAGCAGGGGAAGTAGAGGTCAGAGGTGAAGATGCAGAAGACAGTTGTAAAGTGATGACAGTTATTTTTACGACGGGGGAGAGGTTGAGACAGAGAGCGGCTAATTTGAGAAGAGGGTAGGAGACTGTTGAATAGGAGCCGAATCAGATGAGGTTATTTACATTTGATTAGGGCGGCCTGTTTGATTGAAGGAATAACCTGAAGTTATCACCAGTTCTAGCAGGCTGGGGTGTCTACAGGTTGAAAAAGAGGTTCTGCTAGACCTTTTGAGTGTAGAGGTTAAGAAGAGATGGTATTAGCCTGATAATGAGTGTAGCCTGAGGAGGGAGAAGAAGAGGGAGAAGCAAACTAACCTTTGTTTGTCAAGAATGTGAAATGATTAACGAGTGTGGTGGAAGTATATGTTTATAGTATGAAGGATGAGGTTGAAATGATCTGTGTGGCTGAGAATGAGAGAGGATGTTGGTTATTTTGTGTGGTTGAGAGATTATTTTGTATAAAAGGGATTTTGATGCAGGGGTGAAGGAGTGAGCGATGTCATTTTTTTGATTTCAGTTCATATCATTTAAATGAGTTTGTTTTGGTTAAGGTAACAGCCTGTGCTCAGGATGTGTGGATGATGTTGAATTGTGAGGTTTGATTGGCTTTGGATTTTATTTCTTTTCTAAGAACTCTGATGTTCAGGATTGAATGGGTTGTGACAATGAGGAATTGGATGAAAGTGTTTATTTTATGTCATATTATTTTAGGTTTGATTTTTGTATGTATGAGTGAGCGTGAATGTACATTTTTAAATTTATTTTCTAAGTGTTTTGATCTGTAGTTGTGTGGACTGAAAGGTGTTTGAATAGGAACCAGTAGGGGTGATTGTGCTGACTTAAGAGGTGTCGAGTCTCAGGGACAGGATGCTGTTCCAATTGAGGGTGTGTGTGAGAATTGATGATGGAGGTAGATAGATGGGTTTGGAAAACATGGTGTTTATTTTCATTCTGATAGCTTTTGATGAGACGTTTGGAGCGTGTTGATTTCATTGTTTTGCTATTTTGAGAATGAATGATAGTCTCACATGTAATGATTGCAAGGCATGTGGTTGAGAGTCTCACATGTAGAAATTGCAAGGCATGTGGTCGGAGGATGTGTTATATTTGAATATTTGGTTAATTGTTTGATTTTTTTTTTTTTTCTTTTTCTTCCCAAATTTTTTTTGTTAATGATCTGGGGAGAGGACTGTTGAAAGAAGAGATGCATTGGATCCGATCGATGACAAGTTAGGTAGTGCCACCACGATTTGCATATGGAATTAATGGCTTCCCTTATTGAGTATGTTGACATATTGTGTAAAAAGTTTGCTCTGTGCTTGTGTCTTCCACAGCTCAGAAAAAGGGAGGGGGAAGGCAGATCGACGATGGGGGACACATGAATACATTTCATTAGAAGCAGTGACGTAGGATTTCATTTTTCCCTGTTACTCTGCAGTCCAATGAAGGTGAGATAATTCTTGTACACAGAGACCCCTGCCTGTACAAACCCCATGCGGGTGGGGCCAGGTTGTAAAAACTGAACAGATGTGGTTTGGAGGAACTTCCACGCTGTAATCGTCTGACGACGGGTTGTCATGAGATAATCAATGGCTGGACCTGGGATGACCTGGCCTGGGGGGGGCGGGGCCAGTCTGAAGACTGAGCTGACAGTGTGTAAACAAGGTTCTCTGGGGAGTTGTGGTTGGACTGCGGGGACAGGGACGAGACTGGATAGATACTGATGGGCTTTGTCTTGTGCACATTGATTTGGTAAAATGCGCAGGCAAAGGGCGGATAAATTACACAACGCAGGGTCAGATATAGATGCATTCACATAAGTAAGGATATGGCCAGGGTGAGGAGAATGGGTAAAAGAAAATTTTCGTTGAAATTCTGCTTTCCTCTGCCAGAACTGAGCTGAGGGAACAAGAAGTGACAAGTTTATGACCGTTATGTGTCATAAAAGGGGGGAGGATAGGTGGGAAGCAATTAGTTAAATATGCAGACGTGATTGTACTATCTTAAAGAAAAATTAGCAGGAAGAAGGGATTATTTCAGAGAATGAATGTAAAATGGAAAATTGTGATACTAATGGATCTTGTCTCCCCAGATCATGTAAACGGATACTGTAATTTAAAAAAAAATTGTGATTGATTAGACTTTAAATGTATAATGTTTAGATTAAATTGTTTTAATTGTTTTTAGCATATTCAACGTGCCCAGAAGAACGAGACCTGATGAAACAGTGGTAAACACTGTTTCATTTAAGGCAGAATAGGTTAAATAGGGATCTGGATGAATGGGTCACCAGGACTCCCGGGAGGGGCCATAGTCAGGGGAAATGTGGGAAAGAAAAGAAGAAGACAAGAAGGCAAAAATTGATGAGATGGACCAAAGAAGAATGGAAAAAATTGAGAAGAAAAATTGAGAAAAATTCAAATTTTTTTGATTTTTGTCATTATGTTAAATTGTATGGCTAGTATGTATAGAAATTAAGTCAAGATAATTGTAATATGACATTAGTAAAATGTCAAAGGGAGGAGCTGTGGTAACCTTGACTTCATAATTTCATAATCAAATTGTTAGACTAACCCTGAAAACTGAAAATATCTGTAGTGAGGCATTACATAGACTCTCAGAGCACATTTTGGAGAAAACCTGCAGGCCAAGCCTATAGGGTTGTTTACACAGTTGTACAAGAGCCATTCCAACCCCCCAAGAACCAAACACCTTCTAGACATGTGACAATAATAGATTACCATTTTAGGAATGCCAAAGCTGGTTCCTTTCATAGAATAATACAAAGTGTCAGTTTGGTAGATGGGATTTTGGGATGGCTCTTGTGAATTGAATAGTATTAACCTAAGACGCACTGACTATACTGGGTTAATGTTTTCAACACAAGCACTATTAAGGCTGAAGTCATCAGACCTCATCAGTTGAACACCACCAGGCGACACCTCATGACGACATTGTTTACTCAGTCACACACCACAGAAAAACGGTGACTATAGCAGTAAAGACAGCTGCGCTAACCAAGATTAGAGGTCACAGGAAACATAATTGCATTATATTAGTTTAGAAATGAAAAACAATGTTGGAATAATAAAACAAGAGTATAGTAACCTATTAGAAGAGTAACTTACAGAAGAACCAAATAGAAGGAATGTTAACATGAGTGATTCATTCAAAGGAGGCCACAGTCCCTCGGAAAGGAGGGGGCTACCCGGTTGTTACAGGCACACATACGGCCAAGAAGACACCAAATGAGGACTGCCTGTGTTTAGATACTGGTGATTGGTGGAACTAGGTTAAGAAAAGTGAGGTCATGAAATCTATAAGTATTGGAACAGTAAGAATAGAGAAGCAGGCCAGCTCAGGACACCGCCACACACCGTTACCCAGGGGGTCTGAGTCTGGTCTCCACCACCACCACAGACCATGGTCCGACTTTGCCCTATGTGAGTAAAAACTGTATATGGAATAATGTGATAACTAGAGTAAGATGCCTATCTTAGGCCCAGGTTTTATCATGTGGTGACAGAGAGTACTATGGTCTTATTTCATTAACATAACATGACTAAAATGTATGTACAATACTGTCTTTTGATGTAAAAAGCCAACGAGGGCTATTGTGATTTACCTGCATCAAATCCTTTTTGTACAATCATGTATTATGCTTGAAGTGTCCTGTGTGTAACCAATGCATTATTCCAATCTCGGCCCACGCTGCAATTAAATGAATATTGGACCATAGCTGCTGGTTGTCTGGCTGTACACACTTATTCTCTACTGGCTAAATTTGGGAGCTCAGATGAGGACCATGTTTTCTATCACACTGTGATCTTTCCCTTCCTCTAGTTAGCAACCTCACTACTGTGCTGTAATTAATGGATATTCATATATGAATATACAACACTGTCACATACTATGGTGGTTCAAAGTTCAGCGTTCTGAATGAATCATATCAATAATTGTTATGATTCGCGATAATAAGCCACAAAAGGTAACGTTTTTGACAAATATTGAAACGCAGTCAGTTTCTCCTCACTATTGTTAGCATGTAGGAACAATTAGATCTGAAATTAGTTTCAAAACGGTTACACTGTGGGGGAAATAAAAAAGTACAGTCGATTACAGTAAATATCAGTATCTGTTATTATGCACGCCTGGTGATACTAAATCCAAATTGAACTCGGGCATTTGAAAGATACTATATGTATATATATATATATAAATGTGCGAATTGGCTATAATAAGGTAATGTATAAGCATATATTCTATATTCTATAATAATATTTCAAATTGCATTGGTCCGGATGGGAGAATTCAGTACTGTATATACAGAACCTTCGGTTTTATCATCTTCCCTTTATTAATTTCCTTAGATTTTTTGTACACATGATCTCAAGAGGGTACTGAACGAGGTCAGTGGTAGTTTTTTAAGTTTGGTGATTATTATCATGGTGTTATTCACTGTCAAAGATGCAAAGAAAAATCTAAATTCATATTTTCCTTTGTTTCATCACAATTTAAGCAAGCCTAGTAATAGACACAATATTTCTGACACTGTGAATACATTCACTGAGGTCCATAGATGTACCTAGATACCAAGAATATGCAAATAGCCCTTGTAAAAGTGGAGCAATATTCCATTTACCTAGGTATACATTTTATGCAGATTTTCATCTGGGGTGGAACAGGAAAAGAACTTGTTGTGATTATCGCATAGTATAGTTTAGTAACGGCAAGTATAGCATAGGGACATAGAAGTAAAAACTGTATATTGTATAGTAGTGTACATAGGACCCAGTGCCTTTAAGTGATTTATTAACATGTCTATTTTTATCATGTCTATTCTACTTATTAGAATTATGACTTAGAATTACTTATTATTATTACTATTTAGTATTTACTATTATTACTATTGTATTTTTGCACAATCATAGCGGGCATCGACTGCATTCAGACTCGGAAGGTGCAGACTCGGACTTGTTAATTGATTAATACAGTTATTATTATATATAATAAAAAAATAATAATATGCCCTAATCATTTGCCATAAGATATTGATGGCTAGTGCATTTGTTTGGCTATTGTGTCATAAAGTAAAGAAACTCCCTTTGAAATGGTGACCGCTGTGTTTAATGTAGACCTTTTTTTATCTGTACGTCAGCTCTTTGACGGCCAGAGTGGAGTGGACTCAACCTGGATGACTTGGACTTGAACTCGGACTCGAGATGTAGTGACTCGACTACAACACTGCTGCACAGGATGTCGATGGCGTCTATAATGGCCGCCTATTTCAGTCAGGATTCTCCTTCCCTTCTGCTCACTCCACCCAGAGGTCCAACGAGGGGGCGGGTGTTGACGTTAGCCAGTATCTTGTGAAGTGAGCATGATGACGACTGCGTGGACATTTGTCCAACATCCCCCCGCAAGGAACTCTTGGTGCCACGCGGTAAAGAGTCCCCCCGCAAGGAACTCTTGGTGCCGCGCGGTAAAGAGTCCCCCCGCAAGGAACTCTTGGTGCCGCGCGGTAAAGACTCCTGCCAGCATCTCCGTCTCCTCCTCGGGTCTGCCAGCTGCTGCCGTGTGCCACCAGCCCTGAGCTCTGCCAAGCGTTTATATTTATTAATTTATTTCGCACCATTTCAACAAAACAGTAAAAACATTGACCATGACAGGAAGTGTATAAAGGTGCTGAGTAGAGGCAGGAGACCCAGATGGGCCGATACGGGGCCTCAACTCATTAAATCATTGGATAAAAAATAAATAAACAAGAACAAAAGTAAAGTGAAATAAGTTCATAAAACAATTTTCATAATATTAACACTTTGGGTGCCGGCCAAAAATCCGGAAAATGACTGTGGGTTGCCAGGATTCCTGGGCGATTCTAGCATATCTCATGATCTTAGCAGAGCTATTTCTATATTTTATATTATAACTATGGGGAAATGGTTTGGCTCATTTGAAGACGACAAGTTGATGTACACAATGCAAAAAACCGTTTGTTTCTGCATGTCTTCGTTCGTTCACAATTACAAGTTAAAAAACGTCAACAAAGGATAAAAATACAGGTAAATTCTTTAGAACAGGAGTTACAGGCACTTTTATGAACGGTGTGCCGGCGGGGTGATAATAGGTACTGAACGTGTTATAAAGCAATTTAGACAGGGATGGATGGATGGATGGTTTGATTGATTGATTGTTTGACAGATTGTTTGACAGATTGTTTTATTGGTTTGATTGATAGAATGTTTTATTGTTTTGTTGATTGTTTGATTCATAGATTGATTTGTTTGATTGATTGATAAATTTGTTGGTCGTTTGATTGATAGAATGTTTGATTGTTTTGTTGGTCGTTTGATTCATAGATTGATTTGTTTGATTGATTGATTGATTTGTTGGTCGTTTGATTGATAGAATGTTTGATTGTTTTGTTGGTCGTTTGATTCATAGATTGTTTGATTGATTGATTGATTGGTTTGATTGATTGATTGTTTTGTTGGTCGTTTGCTTGATAGAATGTTTGATTGTTTTGTTGATCGTTTGATTCATAGATTGATTTGTTTGATTGATTGATTAATTTGTTGGTCGTTTGATTGATAGAATGTTTGATTGTTTTGTTGGTCGTTTGATTCATAGATTGATTTGTTTGATTGATTGATTGATTTGTTGGTCGTTTGATTGATAGAATGTTTGATTGTTTTGTTGGTCGTTTGATTCATAGATTGTTTGATTGATTGATTGATTGGTTTGATTGATTGTTTTGTTGGTCGTTTGCTTGATAGAATGTTTGATTGTTTTGTTGATCGTTTGATTCATAGATTGATTTGTTTGATTGATTGATTAATTTGTTGGTCGTTTGATTGATAGAATGTTTGATTGTTTTGTTGGTCATTTGATTCATAGATTGATTTGTTTGATCGATTGATTGATTTGTTGGTCGTTTGATTGATAGAATGTTTGATTGTTTTGTTGGTCGTTTGATTCATAGATTGTTTGATTGATTGATTGATTGGTTTGATTGATTGATTGTTTTGTTGGTCGTTTGCTTGATAGAATGTTTGATTGTTTTGTTGATCGTTTGATTCATAGATTGATTTGTTTGATTGATTGATTAATTTGTTGGTCGTTTGATTGATAGAATGTTTGATTGTTTTGTTGGTCGTTTGATTCATAGATTGATTTGTTTGATTGATTGATTGATTTGTTGGTCGTTTGATTGATAGAATGTTTGATTGTTTTATTGATTGTTTGATTCATAGATTGTTTGATTGATTGATTGATTGGTTTGATTGATTGATTGTTTTGTTGGTCGTTTGATTGATTGATTGATTGACAGTCCGACTGACTGACAGTCCGACTGACTGACAAACTTGAAATGCAGTAATACTATTATATCGATCAGGTGGGAATATATTGTATTGATCAGGTTAGTAGATATTGTACCGATCAGGTATTATAGATCATGTGCATGCAATAAACTAAACAAAAAAACATTTTGACTGTTTCTCATTCATGTACTGTGCATAATCTGCTCCTGTGTTGTAGACACTGTGTTGCTCTGTACCTACCTGTTTTCCAATTTATTCGTCCATACATGATAAACACATTCATAAAGTAATAATATCTTGTATTGATAATATATCAATTAGTTTCACCTGGAAATACTACTACCTCATCAACCACCATGCCTGGCGCTAATGAACAAGTAAGTTATAACTACTGGTGTAGGTCCAGAAAACATTATTATAAAATACAGAATACTTTACAATGCAGAAAACTTGAAACTTTGATGCCATGAAAATTTTTATTGTAAAATATGTTCAATAAACTGGGTGACATTGTTGCTGTGCATTAGACACATATGCTGGTAACATTCACAGTATAAAATTATGGTAATTTACCAAGACAATACCTTATAAAAAGTGAACACTGGCTGATGATAACCAACCATTGTTTCAGTGCATTTAGGAGTTTGTTGGTAACATTCACAGTATAGGATTATGGTAATTTACCAAGACAATACCTTATAAAAAGTGAACACTGGAGGATAATCAACCATTGTTTCAGTGCATTTAGGAGTTTGTTGGTAACATTCACAGTATAGGATTATGGTAATTTACCAAGACAATACCTTATAAAAAGTGAACACTGGAGGATAACCAACCATTGTTTCAGTGCATTTAGAAGTTTGCTGGTAACATTCACAGTATAGGATTATGGTAATTTACCAAGACAATACCTTATAAAAAGTGAACACTGGCTGATGATAACCAACCATTGTGTCAGTGCATTTAGGAGTTTGTTGGTAACATTCACAGTATAGGATTATGGTAATTTACCAAGACAATACCTTATCAAAAGTGAACACTGGAGGATAACCAACCATTGTTTCAGTGCATTTAGAAGTTTGCTGGTAACATTCACAGTATATGATTATGGTAATTTACCAAGACAATACCTTATAAAAAGTGAACACTGGAGGATAACCAACCATTGTTTCAGTGCATTTAGAAGTTTGCTGGTAACATTCACAGTATAGGATTATGGTAATTTACCAAGACAATACCTTATAAAAAGTGAACACTGGAGGATAACCAACCATTGTTTCAGTGCATTTAGAAGTTTGCTGGTAACATTCACAGTATAGGATTATGGTAATTTACCAAGACAATACCTTATAAAAAGTGAACACTGGAGGATAACCAACCATTGTTTCAGTGCATTTAGAAGTTTGCTGGTAACATTCACAGTATAGGATTATGGTAATTTACCAAGACAATACCTTATAAAAAGTGAACACTGGAGGATAACCAACCATTGTTTCAGTGCATTTAGAAGTTTGCTGGTAACATTCACGTCACATGAACTACAGGGCATATCTTACTTGGTCTCTCGCATCGATGACTGCATTGTCCATTGATAAATGGATGAAGCGCCAGATGATCTGTGGACCAAAAAATATCCAATACATGCTTCCAAAGTATATAAATAATAGGCCAATGGACTGCATTAGAAAAGTGTGGTATGTTACCTACAGTATATACTTTTATAAACTGGGTGACTGTCAGCAACCATTGGTTCTGTGCAAACGGTAAAAATGAGGGGGGAAAAAGATAAATAAAAAAAAAAACTATATACACACACAATGCAAATTATGAATGGAGTCGATACAGCTAGATCGCTAACATAACGTCTCATCTGCAAGTGGTCCAAACATGCCTATGCAATATCGACAACCGTGGCCCAAATACATGTGTTCAATGCATTTGTCTTGTACAGAAAACAGTGCAACTACCCATACACTATACTATACTATACTATACTACAATATACTATACTATACTATACTACACGCTAGCTATACTATGTACCGGTACACATGGTTCTGTCTGTATCACACAATGATGGATTATTTAGAAGTAATCTGTACTTCTGTGTGCCGGATTATTTAGAAGTAGTCTGTACTTCTGTATGACAACCAGTGATGCCACAGATTACTTGTAAAAGTAATCTGATTACTGATTACTGATTACTCCTTTAAAAAGTAATCCAAGTTACTTTACTGATTACTTGATTATCAGAGTAACTTAGTTACTTTGAAAGTAACTAGGTTACGAAGTCGTCGTCGTTCCCCCAACAGTTTGCATAAATTGTTTTTAACTTGTTTCTCTGCACATAACGTAAATTGTTAAACTAGTGCTTCAGCTTCTGTACCATCAAGTATGGTAAAGCAACAGTCTATGATGCTCACAGCATTAGAGCAGCCAGCCAGTGGTTTTACAAAACCAGTGTATCCATTCACATCTAACAAATGCAGGCTGAACTATTCAATTATATCAACTGTAACTATTAAATTGTTTTTATAAATGTCTCTCTATAAACATACAATCAGTCTCTCTTTAACATGTAAATTAACTGTAAATCTGGCAAATAAGAGCTTTTGCTCTGCCACCATCAAATATACATTAATCAATAGGGAATGAAACAATCTCTCTCTTTTGCTGTTTGGCTGGCCTCCGAGTCCTCCTGTAAATGGGGGACCCTGATGTAAACAAGACGAAAGTCTTTCTCTGGTCTGCATCCCCTTAACAATTGTATGTATTGAGCTGTACTGTACTGTACCCATTCTTTAATAATATAATAAGCCGCGCGCCTCGGTAATAATAATAAGCCGCGTTTTTTCTTCCTGTAAGCGTTTTGGGGTGGAATTCTCTGACGAATGCAACGGAGCCCTGCTGTCACACGATTGCAATAGGCGCATATGTCACATGACGTGCTGTGAAGACCCGCCCTACTCTGCCTCTGATTCGCAGACTGTGGATGGGGAATGTGATTGGGCCAAAGCAGAGTCACTCACAGACAGAGAGTCCAGTCACGCCGCCGGGACACATTCTTGTGTAACCCTTTCACTGCCACACCACGTCACTCCCAAATAAGAAAAACAGCTCAAAAATGTATTTTTGACTGTGGAAAACGAAATAAAATACTGCATTCCGCCTGAATTATGAATTTATGATGAGATAGTAACGAAATAGTAATGCACAGCCACTTGGACAAGTAACTGCAATTAGATTACTGGCTTTTAAAGATTAACGCGTTAGATTACCATTTTCGCGGAAAAGTAATCAGATTACAATAACGCGTTACTTAGTAACGCGTTAGTGGCATCACTGATGACAACTAATAAAGAAACTATTTAGAGAAATCCACTTTGTGTGGTACAGAGTGAAGCATTTGTCACGATGCAGGGGGACTTTGCACGATGTGCAAAAATATCTGGTCTCACTCCTGATGCCACGCCTACTGCAGACACGACATTTCCTACACGGTAGCTTTTTCTTGGGGGTGGCTTTGTATGCAACCATTACATGCTTCACAAAGCCACCCACTAATCTGCTCTGCGGGTCCCCCAGTGGGGCCCTAGGGTCGACACGCCCCACCTGCTCAGCCCCTGCCTCCTCCTCATCCCCACCCCCTGCCTCCTCCCCTGCCTCCTCCCCTGCCTCCGCCTCCGCCTCCATCTCCGCTGTCACCCCAGGAATCTTCTTCTCCTTACCGTCTGTGTAGGTCCGCGCCACAGCCCTGGTGAACCGGAAGAGGTTGTAGTAATGCCCTTGTGGGTGCTTTTTTTTGTACAAGACAAAAGCGTTGAACATACATCACAAACTTTTTGGTCCACTTTCCAGTCTTACGTGTAACCGGATAGTACGATATATTTTTATCCAGCTGATCGACGCCGTTCATGAATTTATTGTACTCCATGATTGATGATGGCTTGAGCATCTCCACCCTCAGCGCTTTGCCCTTCTTCTGCTTCTTCCACACCATCGCCGTTTCCATGGTGTCCTCGTGGAAGCTGCTGATGGTCTTCACGATTCTCTTATCGCGCCATGCCACGATCAGGACCTCCTTGTTGTTGACCGCAATGCGCTCCCCCACACCGATGTCACGTTTGGTCACGTTCTTGATGATGGCTGGCTCGCCCCGGTGCTTCCTGAGGGTACCACAGACGTCGGTCCTCAACTGTCGGAGCCTGGCGGACATACGTACCGAGTTGTAGAAGTTGTCCATAAAGAGCGTATAGCCGGCCCCAGACAGACGTCCAAGCAGACCGACGACCGTGTCCCCCAGGAGCGAGCCTTCCCGACAATATGGCTTAAATGAAAAGCAATATCCTGTGCGAGATTCGCACAGGAAGTAAGACTTGATACCATAGCGGGTGGGCTTGTTTGGGTTGTAGACCCGGAAGGTCAGGCGGCCTCGCCATGCCATCACCCCCTCGTCAATGGCGAGCTCGCGTTCAGGCTGGTACAGCTCCTTGCACCTCGCGTTTACATGGTCAACAACACTGCGTACTTTGCACAATTTGTCTCTAACTTCCAGGGAAGTATTGTCCGCAAAGTGGAGGAATCGCCAGATCAATTGAAACCTGTTGCGTGGCATGGTCTCAGAGTAGTACGGTGTGTACATCATGTCGTCAGTGGTCCACATCTGGTCCACGCGAGGCTTCCGCAGGACACTGCTAAGGAAATTGAGTCCAAGGAACTTCTTCAGCTCCTTCAATGTGAGGGGCTTCCAAAGCAGTGCCCTGCTACTGGTTAGCGTGGGGTCCAGCCGGGCAATGGACTGCTCAGCGTAGAGGTTGGACTGGGCAACAATGGAGTTCAGAAAAGCATCTGTCAGGAACAGATCCATCCATTTCGCAGGCCGGTAAGATTTGAGTGCCTTGGCGTCCTGGAGCAACCCCGGTTGGGCTGTGAAGGGGATCCTGTGAGGCACCCAGCCCTCACGAGACCAGGCATTCTCCTCTTCCTGGCGGATCGCAGCCCTGCTCTTCGCTCCTCCGCGTCGCACGCCACGATCTGTCAATTATACAAATATACTATAACACCCCTACTGTAGACATTCATATGCCACGTAGTTACAAACTGTGTGTGAGTGAATGAGTGAGTGTGTGGGGTTCAGATGTCAGAGCTGGACGTGGTGTGGGGGTCAGAGGTCAGAGCTGGAAGTGGTGTGCAGAGTGAGGCCAACTTACTGCTCTTAGATGTGCGTTTCCGCCCTGCAACGGGTTCCGGCATGTCCAGACTAGCATCCAGTTCTAGAATCACATGATGTAATACATTACACTAGGGCAACGTATTGTCATTGTATTTACCACCATCACCACCAGGCCAGGCCCTGCAGCAGCCAGTCACCACCAGGCCAGGCCCTGCAGCAGCCAGTCACCACCAGGCCAGGCCCTGCAGCAGCCAGTCACCACCAGGCCCAGGCCCTGCAGCAGCCAGTCACCACCAGGCCAGGCCCTGCAGCAGCCAGTCACCACCAGGCCAGGCCCTGCAGCAGCCAGTCACCACCAGGCCCTGCAGCAGCCAGTCACCACCAGGCCCAGGCTCTAGCAGCAGCCAGTCACCACCAGGCCAGGCCCAGCAGCAGCCAGTCACCACCAGGCCCAGGCTCTAGCAGCAGCCAGTCACCACCAGGCCCAGGCTCTAGCAGCAGCCAGTCACCACCAGGCCAGGCCCAGCAGCAGCCAGTCACCACCAGGCCCAGGCTCTAGCAGCAGCCAGTCACCACCAGGCCCAGGCTCTAGCAGCAGCCAGTCACCACCAGGCCCAGGCTCTAGCAGCAGCCAGCTACCACCAGGCCCAGGCTCTAGCAGCAGCCAGTCACCACCAGGCCCAGGCTCTAGCAGCAGCCAGTCACCACCAGGCCCAGGCTCTAGCAGCAGCCAGTCACCACCAGGCCCAGGCCCTGCAGCA
Source organism: Notolepis coatsorum (assembly GCF_963971535.1). Taxonomy (NCBI): domain Eukaryota; kingdom Metazoa; phylum Chordata; class Actinopteri; order Aulopiformes; family Paralepididae; genus Notolepis; species Notolepis coatsorum. The sequence continues at coordinate 21,269,424 of NC_140170.1, read as the reverse complement.
GCCAGTCACCACCAGGCCCAGGCTCTAGCAGCAGCCAGTCACCACCAGGCCCAGGCTCTAGCAGCAGCCAGCTACCACCAGGCCCAGGCCCTGCAGCAGCCAGTCACCACCAGGCCCAGGCCCTGCAGCAGCCAGTCACCACCAGGCCCAGGCCCTGCAGCAGCCAGTCACCACCAGGCCCAGGCCCTGCAGCAGCCAGTCACCACCAGGCCCAGGCCCTGCAGCAGCCAGTCACCACCAGGCCCTGCAGCAGCCAGTCACCACCAGGCCCAGGCTCTAGCAGCAGCCAGTCACCACCAGGCCCAGGCTCTAGCAGCAGCCAGTCACCACCAGGCCAGGCCCAGCAGCAGCCAGTCACCACCAGGCCAGGCCCAGCAGCAGCCAGTCACCACCAGGCCCAGGCTCTAGCAGCAGCCAGTCACCACCAGGCCCAGGCTCTAGCAGCAGCCAGCTACCACCAGGCCCAGGCCCTGCAGCAGCCAGTCACCACCAGGCCCAGGCTCTAGCAGCAGCCAGTCACCACCAGGCCCAGGCCCTGCAGCAGCCAGTCACCACCAGGCCCAGGCTCTAGCAGCAGCCAGTCACCACCAGGCCCAGGCTCTAGCAGCAGCCAGTCACCACCAGGCCCAGGCTCTAGCAGCAGCCAGTCACCACCATGTACAATTACCTGCAGGAGTAGAATGTGATCCTATGTCGTTGCCAGTCTCAGCGTCACTATCTGTGGGGTCTGCGCCAGAATCTGAATTGGATTAAATTCATTCAGTAAGTAAGTCTCATAAAACACAATAGTAATATATTTACACATACATAAATGTAGTTAGTACATACCCAAGCATGTTGGTGTATGGGCCCCCGGATTCGGTGTCTGAGCCTGTATGAACACAAAATAAATCAGCGGCCATTGTACATCAAAGCATGTACATGTGTGTGTGTTGTAATCAATGGAATTTTACATATGCTACACAACCATGCATTTAAATATAGGCCTCACCATGTGCCCATGCCCTTGTGTGTGTGTGTATGTGTGTGCTGTAATCAATGGAATTTGCATATAGAGGCCTCACCATGTACTGCAAAGTTCAAAGGTGTTGGAGAGGATTCATGCCTTTTGATCTTGTGTGTGTGTGCTGCACACACACACACACACACATACACACACATCAAAGGGCATGGGCACATGGTGAGGCCTGCATCTACACACACACACACACACACACACACACACACACACACACACACACACAGCCATGCAACCTAAAGCTAGACAACTTCAAAGGGCTGGCATCTACACACACACACACACACACACACAGCCATGCAACCTAAAGCTAACGTGTAGCAGCAGCACATGGTCATCAACTATATCGATTTGAACATGCATGTGTGTACATAGCAGAGTCGTGATAGCATTGATTACAGCACACACACACATACACACACACCAGGCCATGTGAGCGGATCGGAGCGTGAGCGGCGCGGGGAGCGGAGCGGGCGGTTTTGACGTGAGCGAGGAGTGGGTTTTAAAATGAGTCGGCGCGACGTCCGGAGCGAGAGTTCTCCTCCGCTCCAATCCGCTCCGGGCCGCTCACAGTGGTTTAACACTGTTGATGTAATATATACATGCAGTACAATGCCAAAGCAACAGATGGCGATGTACAAACATGAAGGCCATTTTCAACCAATGAGAAGGGTGAACCTGTGATATCCTGTTCAGGCTTCGTCACTGTAGAGACTCCCACCATAGATATCTATGACGCCCACACTCACTCCTGTTAGAAAAAGTATCGACGCCATTGTTGTTGACGTTAGCTTACATGCTAACGTTAATGGCAGCGACCATAGCATTGTGGCTCGGCTAGCCTATCATCGCTTAATAGAGCTAGTGAATGGATAAACAACGTTATTTAACATTGCAGAATGGCTACAATTACAATGCAGCTCAATACAAACAATTGTTAAGGGGCCCAGGGGGTGTAGACTGTTGTAGTTTGAGCTAATTTACACCATGCTCCAAGAAAGAAAAAAAAAAAACTGCCGAGCGATCTGGAGCGGGGAGCGCTCGATTCAAGGTGAGCGGGGAGCGAGCGGAGAGCGACTTGGGGGCGGGGTCAACATGAGCGATTAGCGGAGCGGACCAAGCTTTAAAGAGCGAAGAGCGGATTTCTCGGCCGCGCCGATCCGCTCACGTGGCCTGACACACACACACACACACATCAAAGACTTGTACCATCGCCAACACCTTTGAACTATGGCGAGGCCCGCATCTACATACACACACACACACAGCCATGCAACCTAACGTGTAGCAGCACATGGTCATCAACTATATCGATTTGAACATAAAACAATATTCACATTGCAACATGACATACCACGTCGACCACCACCGCGTGCCACGTCTGACTCGTGTGATGAATCAGACCCATAACACCTCCGACCCAAGCCGAGATCATCGTCAGATGATTCCGGAGCTAGAATATAATAAATGCATATCAGCGTTGGTTTGGCGAACTAACGTTACATAGTCACAGTATACAATGATTCAAATAAGCGTTAGGTAAATCATCAAATACACGTTTCACACACACACACACAATCACATGCATATCGGCGTTGGTTTGGCGAACTAACGTTACATAGTCACAGTATACAATGATTCAAATAAGCGTTAGGTAAATCATCAAATACACGTTTCACACACACACACATATATATAAGACTGTGTAATTACCTGGTGGTTCCCAATCGGCGCTCCCATCAGATTCGTGGGCGGTCGAATCGCTGTCCCCTGACTCGGATGAAGAAGATATGACCACCGCAGCCTTCCTCTTCCTCGAACTGCGTCGGGGTGAGCCGGTCCCGGTCCCGGGGCGAGACGCGTTGCTGGGCCCAGCAACGGTCTCACGGCTCTCTCCGATCGGAGCTACCAAAGACGTTGGTGCTGCTGCTGCTGGAGCTACCAAAGACGTTGGTGCTGCTGCTGCTTGAACAACCGCGGGTCCAAACGCCAGCTTCGTCTGAACAAAGCGACCCGCCGCTGGATTGTCCCCTTGCTTACCTACACTACGTCTCTTCATACTGATCTAATAATCTAAATGAAACTACTAACTGATCAAACTACTATTACTACTACTGAAATAGACTACCTAGACTACACACTAATCCCTCACAATAGTACTACTACTTAGCACGACTAAGTACTTTCTAAAGCACAGCTGAAACCTTACAATTAGTCTGATACTACCACTATACTGTATAACACTATAAATATAGACTATAGGCTGATCTCAATTCAAATATCTCTCTCAATCTCTCTCTCTCTATCGCTCTATCTATCTCTCTCTCTCTCTCTCTCCTCCAAAACCTCGTAGATTCTGGGATCGCGCAAACATTTTATACCTGTGGTCACATTGGCCAGGTATGCTGGCCAATCAAATGCCAGATTCATTGTGGGGTACAATATTCACCCTCTTGTGATAGTGTTAGAAAATAGGGGGACACTGCCACCTAGTGAAATTTGAGAGGAAATGCAGTTTCCGGTTCAAATTTTCTGCCAAAAGCTCGGCGGTGAAGTTCAGACGGGGAAAATCGAAAAAAGATGTAAACAGATCAAAGACGCTGTAAAGCGTCTTCGGCACCTTGAGCATGGCCGGGAAAGACGTGAAAAGACGTTTCCCGGCACCCAAAGTGTTAAGATAATAATAATGATAACAACAATAATCAAAGTAATAACAACAATAATAACAAAAACAACAGCATTAATCATTATTATGGAGGGTTTTGAATTCCAAAGAGTAGGACCTCTAAATCTTATACTGAACTGACCTAATGTTGTGCGGAAGAAATTACAATGAATATTGTTTGATTGCCTTGTTGGATATGAATGAATACTGGAGTTTGATATGAAAAAAAATATGGAAAATAGGAAATAAATCTAAATTAAAAGCATGGAGACCATTACACCACCACTTCAATTCAATTCAATTAAAAAAACTGTATTAAGCCCTGTCCACACGAGCATTTGGATTTAATATAACCGAAGTTTGAAAAAAATAAAACTCCGTCCACACAGGTGAACACAGGTGAACAACCGTGTATAACTGCGTACCCACGGCACCAGCAACCGTTACATGTAGTACAATGCCAAAACAGTAGGCGGCGATGTTGTTCAGACATGAAGGCCATTTCAATCAGAAAAGGCTGAACGCTCACTAAACTTCCTGTTTAGAAACACAGCTGGACCCTATTGATCATTTTGCCAACGGAACATATATTTTCAGCAAAGAAAGAAACTGCAATAAACAAACGGATACATTCACTGTGTGTTCTGCCTCTCATTTTGTTGATGAAACAAAACCATCAGCAACACAATTTACCACCAAGAGCGGATAGTTTAGTCTCACAAAAGACCGCCGGTGTTGTTAGCTACATGCTAATGTGAATGGCTATATCCATGTATAGTATATAGCTTAAATGCTAACGTAATGTGGTAACGTTACCGATATGAAATGGATGTAAACGTTATTTAACACATTGCAGAATGGGTACAATACAATACGGCTCAATACAAACAATTGTTAAGGGGATGCAGTCTGGACTGGGTTCCTTATAACAATAACTTGACAACACATGAGTTTAGTTTAGCTGCAGCTACATGTTTACTCTGAGCGTCAGGTCAGGAATGCGACAACAGACATCAGTCGATCACAACACTCTTCAACACAGACGATACGTTTCGAACAAAAGTTTGTTACAATCATTTTCATATAACGCTACTTGGGACAGCTCTGCTGTAAACACTGGTGTAGCTGACTCTGCTCTAATCTCTCTACCCCACGGTCTGCCGTGAACATGGGAAATAATTGCGACAGCGCTGCTGTAAACACTGGGAATAACCTCGGTTGCTATGCCGACACGCAACCGCAAAACCGCAAAACTTCACCCTGGGCACCGGTTTTCAAGACCGCGGTTGCAGTGTAGCAAATCCCCGGTTGTGTGTGCCCGAACAGTGCAACTGCGCACATACAATCATGGTTATATTAAATCCAGCGCTCGTGTGGATGGGGCCTTAGTCCCGCAAGGAGCAATTTAGAGCATGATACGGCAAACAGCTGCATTTCTACACATTCAAGACAAAACAGGGACAAGAGACATACATGACACTTCAAAGCACAAGAGACATGACACTGCCAGAACGGGATCCCTGCACTTATTATTTATATATTTATTACTTATTTACCTCTCTCTCTCTCCCTCCTTCTCTCTCTCTCTCCCTCCTTCTCTCTCTCTCTTCCCCTCCTCTCTCTCTTTCCCTCCTCTCTCTCCCTCCTTCTCGCTCTCTCTTCCCCTCCTCTCTCTCTCTCCCTCCTTCTCTCTCTTCCCCCCTCTCTCTTCCCCTCTTCTCTCTCTTCCCCTCCTTCTCTCTCCCCCCTCTCTCTCTCTCTTCCCCTCCTCTATCTCTCCCCCCCTCTCTCTCTTCCCCTCCTCTCTCTCCCTCCTCTCTCTCTCTTCCCCTCATCTCTCTCCCTCATTCTCTCTCTTCCCCTCATCTCTCTCTTCCCCTCCTCTCTCCCTCCCTCCTTCTCTCTCTCTTCCCCTCCTCTCTCTCTCCTTCATTCTCTCTCTCTTCCCCCCCACTCTCTCTCCCCCTCCTCTCTCTTCCCCTCCTCTCTCTCTTCCCCTCCTCTCTCTCATTTCCCCTTTCTCTCTCTCATTCTCACAAGGAGGGAAGGAATGGGATGTTCTCTCTTTCTCTCTCTAGATCTCTCTCTTTCTCTTTCTCTTTCTCGCTCTCTCATTCCCACAAGGAGAAGGAATGGGATGCTCTCTCTCCCTCCCTCCCTCCCTCCCTCCTTCTCTCTCTTCCCCTCCTCTCTCTCTCCCTCATTCTCTCTCTCTCTTCCCCTCCTCTCTCTCCCCCTCCTCTCTCTGTTCCCCTCCTCTCTCTCTAACCCTCCTCTCTCTTCCCCTCCTCTCTCTCTCTCTTCCCCTCCTCTCTCTCTCTTCCCCTCCTCTCTCTCTCTTCCCCTCCTCTCTCTCGTTCCCCCTTTCTCTCTCTCATTCTCACAAGGAGGGAAGAAATGGGATGCTCTCTCTTTCTCTCTCCCCCTCCTCTCTCTCTTCCCCTCCTCTATCTTCCCCTCCTCTCTCTCGTTCCCCCTTTCTCTCTCTCATTCTCACAA
>NC_140170.1:21198242-21260742 GCF_963971535.1 Notolepis coatsorum | reverse complement strand
AGGGTTATGAAGTGCTTCCGTCTGGGTCGCTGTGTGTGTCGGCGCCCCCTTGTGGTGGCACCACCTGTACGTCTCAACAGCCGCTGGCTCTGCTATCACGGTTGTGTTTGGAACCCAATGTGCAGCAAGGAGACACGGTAGGCAGAACTGAGCAAAACCCAATATGGGTGTATTTAATAGGGTGGTCGAATGTCCAGGCATGGGTCGGTACACAGGGGAAATTCTCGTAGTGTCCAGGAGATACACAGGGGCATGAATGTCAGACAGACGGGGTGAATAAGCAGGAGCAGTTGTAGTCAGCCGGGCGTAGGTAAGTAAGTAAACTTTATTTGTATAGCACCTTTCACAGATAAAATCACAAAGTGCTTCACAGAAATAAAACATAGCAACAGTTACATAGAGATGAACGCACTACACATAAAACAATTCTGTCTGAGCAGTACTTTGTGAGCAAAGCCAGTGTCTCCAGGTCTTAACCAGCAGGTCTCCAGGTCTTAACCAGCAGCTCAGTGTCTCCAGGTCTTAACCAGCAGGTCTCCAGGTCATAACCAGCAGGTCAGTGTCTCCAGGTCTTAACCAGCAGGTCTCCAGGTCATAACCAGCAGGTCAGTGTCTCCAGGTCTTAACCAGCAGCTCAGTGTCTCCAGGTCTTAACCAGCAGCTCAGTGTCTCCAGGTCTTAACCAGCAGATCAGTGTCTCCAGGTCTTAACCAGCAGCTCAGTGTCTCCAGGTCATAACCAGCAGGTCAGTGTCTCCAGGTCTTAACCAGCAGCTCAGTGTCTCCAGGTCTTAACCAGCAGGTCAGTGTCTCCAGGTCTTAACCAGCAGCTCAGTGTCTCCAGGTCTTAACCAGCAGGTCAGTGTCTCCAGGTCTTAACCAGCAGGTCAGTGTCTCCAGGTCTTAACCAGCAGGTCAGTGTCTCCAGGTCTTAACCAGCAGCTCAGTGTCTCCAGGTCTTAACTAGCAGGTCAGTGTCTCCAGGTCTTAACCAGCAGGTCAGTGTCTCCAGGTCTTCACCTGCAGGTCAGTGTCTCCAGGTCTTAACCAGCAGGTCAGTGTCTCCAGGTCTTAACCAGCAGGTCAGTGTCTCCAGGTCTTAACCAGCAGGTCAGTGTCTCCAGGTCTTAACCAGCAGGTCAGTGTCTCCAGGTCTTAACCAGCAGCTCAGTGTTTCCAGGTCTTAACCAGCAGGTCAGTGTCTCCAGGTCTTAACCAGCAGGTCAGTGTCTCCAGGTCTTAACTAGCAGGTTAGTGTCTCCAGGTCTTCACCGTACAGGCTAGGAGAGGGGACGACAAAAGGAATTGGGTCAAGGTCGATGAATAAGAGATCCAGGAGAACAACTTAAGCAACAGAGTAGATACAAGAGCTTAGTAACGTGACTAACGAGGTACGAGAGTTTACGATCTGACAGCTTCTCTACGTCTGGGGCGGGTTTATATACCCAGATGCACTCTACATCCAGACCGTAGATCAGCTGTCTCTAATGACAACCACCTGTAACTAGTTAACAATAATGAGAGGTGGTAGAGTGAACAGAGAGAGCACTGACAAGAACCATGACAATTTGCACTCTGGTTAGAACTTATTCTCATTCTACTGAACTTGTGCGGTATGATGACAATAAATCTGAATCGAATCTGATCTAGGACGTTTGTTGTGAGAGTCAGTGTGTCTGTTTAGAGAAAATAAAGCATATCCTCCAAAAATGACTTTTGTTAGTCAGTGTTTTGTGTAAACCTCCCATTTACTGCACTTCATTTTACACTTACTGCACTTCAAGCGCCATCTGTTGTCAAAATTAGAGTTGGTCTGACTGTTTTGAGGAAGTCCCCGCCCCAGTGGAAATTACGTCAAGGCCCGCGCTCAAAATAATCCAGAGACTCGAGGGGTGTTCAAAAAGAAAAGTCTATGTAATCTGTTTGGGATATATTGTGTATAGTCATAAGGGGGCTGGAATGTTATTATGTTTAATTAATTGCCATCCAGAGTGGGGGGAGTGTTGTAAGATTAGGGTGTTGCCTACTCCTTTAAGAGTGATGCATTTTATTGACAAAACTCGTCAAACTGACACTAGAGAGGCATTACAGTGTAACTCAGTCTCAGACCCTAGCTGGTCACTGCCTGTCTGTCTGTCTGCTTGTCTGTCTGCTTGTCTGTCTGTCTATCTATGCTGCTACTACTGCTGTCTGTCTGTCTGTCTGTCTGTCTGTCTGTCTGTCTGTCTGTCTGTCTGTCTGTCTGTCTGTCTGTCTGTCTGTCTGTCTGTCTGCCTGCTTGTCTGTCTAAGAGACCCTTACCTAAGTCTCCTTGAATACCGTAACACCCCAGTCGACAACTTCAAGTCGCCAGCACAGCTGTTGATGAGCCGCAGGCTGCGCTCAACCCTCCCAAGCACCAACCAACAGCTGCAGCCAGGGGTAGTCAGCCCCAAAGATGGACATGACAAGCGAGTGCAGAGACAACAGCACCAAAAGAGATACTACGACAAGTCAGCTAGACCACTGCCCCCACTACACAGTGGAGAGTCTGTCAGACTCCAAGAGTATGGACGCTGGAGGCCAGCAGTAGTCATCCAGCCAGCCGACACTGTGTTCATACCACGTTCCACCCAAGATGGACACGAGTACCGCCGTGACCGCAAGCACCTAAGGGACACAAAAGAATAACACTGTCAGGCAAGCAACGGTCTGCCAGACACAGAAGGCGTCGATCGCTCACCTGATACCAACACCCCTGAACTGTCAGATGACTTAGAAGCAAACTCAGCTTCATACCACACCAGGTCAGGCCGAGCAGTAAAGCCTCGGGACATACTAGACCTGTGAATGTACAGGGTGTTGATTGATTGAAAATTGTATTAACAGATTGCAGAATGGGTACAATACAGTACGGCTCAATACACACAATTGTTAAGGGGATGCAGACCAGAGAAAGACTTTCATCTTGTTTACATCAGGGTCCCCCATTTTCAATTCAGCAAACATTCTACATAATTTAAACACAATGTTGCCTAACCTAGCAAACACAATTTTCTTGTAACTAAGATTTGCTGAAGAAGATAGTTGATTTCATGTATAGAACACTAGATTTCTCAACCATTAATAATGTGGGCATTCCTAGGACAATTGGCCATATAGGGAACACCGTGTGTAGACGGATCACTGCCCTAAAAAAGAAATGTAACTTGAATACTAATGTTTATTGAAATGGCTGACTTACTAATGTTTATTGAAATGGCTGACTTACTAATGTTTATTGAAATGGCTGACTTACTGACATTGTTCACCTTGTTGAAATGTTCCAATATTCAAGCAGGTTGTTCTGTGAATAAAATTTGCATACGGTAAAAATTGTACTACCTCTGAGACAGAGTATATTTAAAGTTTTGATTACTTACCTTATTCACTTGTTGAAATGTTCCAATATTGAGCAGGCTGTTCCATGAATAAGAGTTGCACACGGTAAGAACTGTAATACCTTTGAAACAAGAATATATATATTTTTAAGTTTGATACACTTACCTGATTATATTGCCTGATATATTGTTAACAAACCTGGTTAATGTTTACAAAGAATGGCTTACAAGTAATACATCATATATTTAACTTGCAGTCTGTTGTTAATAGTGAAGAGTTTATCGCCGGCCACTAGAGGGCAGCGTCTTACCAGCATCCAACCGGACATGCCTTGAGATGCTTAATGCACCATTACTGTTCATTACATATTATATATATTATATTATTATATGCATTATATAGTTATATATATTTATGTATTACTATAGTGCTTTTATGTATTCATGATATACGTTGTCAGCTGAGCTTGCTGTCTCTGTCTGTTTCAGGGTGTCTTCATCTTTGTCTGTTATTAAATACTGAAACTGACATTGAGGAGTGTGTTTCTTCAAATAGCTTATCAAGTTTTCTTTAAAAGAAGGGGGATGTACAGTATGTAATATTCATGCCTTGAAGATGTCATTTTAGGACAGGCGCGCTGGGCGCACCTCTCTGTTAGTTCCCCACACACGGGGTCCTCCGCCAGAGCCGGCGATGCACTAAAGAAGTGACGCGTCCTGATTATTATTTATCTTAAGCATAAATACAACAAAAGGTACATTCGGTTCATGTCGACCTCTCCGTTTAGTTACAGTAACATCTGCTTGTATTCATCTACTGACCGGCGACCGCACATCTGATCTGTTGGGCGTTTCTGCCACTTTCCACCCAGACTGGGCCTCGACCAGAGGTAAGTTAGCTGGAGCAGCTAACAAGCTAAGCTGCTATGCTAATGCTACTACTGAGTTAGTGAGAAGATGGGACGTTAGGTGAGAAAGTGGTGCGACTCTGTGTATAGAGAGACATGTGCGTTTATTCAGCTCGTTACTAATAATGATGAACATCTCAACTGTTGAGCGTTTCAGCCACTGTGTCACTTTACTTGAGAGGCTATGCTGCTGAAATGCTTTGGTTCCATAGTGATTCACCCTACTGAGTACTAAATACCTATATGTCCCTATGCCATAAATGTCATGTATGTTGTGTATGTCATAAATGTCTATATGAATTGAAAATGGGGGACCCTGATGGAAACAAGACAAACGTCTTTCTCAGGTCTGCATCCCCTTAACAATTGTATGTATTGAGCCGTACTGTATTGTACCCATTCTGCAATCTGTTAAATAAAGTTTTCATTCATTCATTCATTCACTGCTAGAAAATATGTGATAGAAGGTATACACCTACTGCTAGAAAATATGTGATGGAAGGTATTCACCCTACTGCTAGAAAATATGTGATAGAAGGTATTCACCCTACTGCTAGAAAATATGTGATAGAAGGTATTCACCCTACTGCTAGAGCTTCATGCCATGTGACCTATGTTTTCAGCTCAGTTAGACCTATACAATGTCAATGATATATTTCTTATTGGTTTTCAGAAAAATATTTTGGAAAACTCAATACAAAACCCAGGGCACATATAATCACATCACAGAATCTTTTCAGAAATTCAAATAACTAATTACTTAGGTTCCGTCAGTACAGACAGTTCTCAGTCTCTATCCGTGGCGCTATATAGGCTTTACTTGAGAGGCTATGCTACATACTATGCTAATGCTTCTAGGACGACGTTGGGATGGAGGAGATGGCAGCAAACAGAGGGGAAACATTCTCTCCTCTGAACTGGACTGGACAGGAGATTCCTTTAGTGATCTACTTGGGGAGATTCAGTCTCATAGCAGCAGGGGGTACAGGGTCAGGCCAGGGTAATATAAGCAATAAACAAATGTAATCTGAATATACAATTTTTATAAATAAGCTATACACAGCTGCATATGCGTCTGTATGCTATTGGTCATAATATAAGTTACAATAATATAGGCAATATAAAATATGGCTTAAATTAGGGATGACCCCCGGACCCCGGTTCTAAACGGGAACCGGTACTATATTAGAAAAGACCAGAGTATTTATAAGCTCCGACGTCATCGGTACTGCTATCGATACTCTAGAGAAATTATTATTATTATTATTTCAAAGTTGCGAACGATCTCTCCTCTCTCTGTCTCTGCACGAGAAGCGAGCCATTATTATTACACACACTCCTCGCGAGTCTCGATAGTCATACACATACTTACAGGTACTTCTTAACTTAAGGAAGGTCACTGTCTCCGTGCTGAAGTGAGACACAGACAGCTCTGCCTCTGCATGCACTCGAGTCGTGATGGCGGATAGAGCGAAGTGCTCGAAAGTATGGATATACTTTACAAGAGTCTGATTGATTGATTGATTGAAAACTTTATTAACAGATTGCAGAATGGGTACAATACAGTACAGCTCAATACACACAATTGTTAAGGGGATGTAGACCAGAGAAAGACTTTCGTCTTGTTTACATCAGGGTCCCCCATTTTCAATTCATCAGGACATATATGACATACATGACATACAGATAGACAGTACTGCTACATCTATACATTTATGACATACCAGATTTGCAAATACAGTACTGTTTGTGATACAAAAAGAGTCAAGAAAAGGGAGTATATACATTTGACGTAGAAACTGTACATTGGAGGAGGTTGGGTGGGGGGGGGGTTGGGTACATTGGGATATTGACAACCATACTGGGTAATTTACATTAGAGGTGGTTGGGGGGGGAGAAACACTGTCGATGCCGACAACGCACGTTGCCACAAGTGCAACAAAACATTTGCCAGTAAGGGTGGCAATACGAGCAATTTATCAAAACATCTGTTGGCAAAACATGATATTAGTGTGCAGAAATGCGCGTATTCGACTGCCTTGCGTGCAGTGTTCCATCTGCATCCACGTCCACTGCAGCCGGTAAGACAAGATACGGAGTTGCCTAGGCTAATAACGAATTATTACAAATAGGCTAATAAACAAAATAATTGTTTAGCTACAAATACTACAATCTAAACTTTTTATAGATCGTCAAGCTGAGGCGTCAGCCACTATGTCCCAGCCCAGTGAGCCCAGGGCCACCACACATCCTCCCTCTACCTCCCTCCACCACCCAAAGTCCTTTCTCCCTAGCAGCTAGAGGAAGGATGACAGAGGATAGGGTGAATGAGTGTCACAGTTCTGTTAGCCTTTTGCATTTGTTGTTTATTATAAAAAGTCTATAATTCAGAGTCAGACACATTTAAAACATTGTTGCTGCTGTTGCTGAAGAAATTATATTCATTTATTATATTTATTTATAAAGTTATATAAAAGAACATTGCTGCTGCTGTTGCTGAAGAAATTATATTTATTTATAATACTTATTTATAAAGTTGTATTTATAAATAATAAAGCAATGTTGATTCTGTTCTTAATTAATTGTCTTTTTTTCTTGCAAAAAAATAACCAAAAAGAACCCATAAGAGTATCGATAAAGTACCGAACCGTTAAGCAGTATCGATAAGAGTAGTAGTATCGATAAAATCCTAACGATACCCATCCCTAGCTAAAAGTAAACAGTATACACAAAGGTGCAGATGATGGTCTGTCTATCGGTCATAATATGCATTATAGTCCATGCAGGGTTTAGTGGTTAAGAGTCAGACATTCCTAATGGTTCTCAAGTTCTGCAGCCGTTAGTTCTCCAGCTGCTGGCAGCAGTCTGTGCCCCCGGTTGTGGAGCCTGATGGCCACTGGCTTGAAGAACTGGCAGACGGGCACACACACGTTGTTGACCTAGTAACGTTAGTGCCAGCTTGCTTGCTGTTGTTGTGGCCTGGTGTTTTGAAAGCGCTCCAGTCCGTACTGAGCGGTGAGGAGGATCTGAGGGTGATCCGGTAGGGCGGGCCATACTTTTTTTTTTTTGGAAAATCAATCGAGTGGGGTGTCTAAAATATGTGTTTTTTTGTGGGGAATTCAAATGTGGGATTATTTTTCTAATCGGATAACTCCTACCTACATTGTTTTGGATTTCAAAATGGCCGATTTGACCATTTTTCACCCCTTGGCCATACATGGATGCCAACATGAATCTGAAGGAAATCCTAACATGCAAGGTGTCTAAATGATGTGTTTCTTAATGGGGAATTCAAATATGAGTTCATTTTTGGGATAGGATAACTCTAACCTACATCATTTTGGATTTCAAAATGGCCGATTTTACCATTTTTCACCCCTTGGCCATACATGGATGCCAACATGAATCTGAAGGAAATCCTAACATGCAAGGTGTCTAAATGATGTGTCTCTTAATGGGGAATTCAAATATGAGGTCATTCTTGGGATAGGATAAATATAACCTGCATAATTTTGGATTTCAAAATGGCTGATTTTACCATTTGAACCCATTGGTATTGTATTACAAAATTGCAAAGATAAAAAATATATGGGAAATCATTTATAATGACAAAGCCATCAAATTTATTAACAAGTGAACTGTATATAACTGGATACAACTCCAAAGATCAATAATAATAATACTAACAATAATAAATTGTATTTGTAATGCACACAAACACCTAAGTGCTAAATCTCGATCTCCTGACTTCTTGAACTTTGCCAGGTTCCAATATCTTGATTGGACTCATTCTTGGATGGCAAGATCTCCTACTGTGCTGCTTTAGCCACCAACCTACAAACACAAACTTAAAGTCAACGTCAGCCATAAATAGGTGAGCTCTTTCCAGAACTACTCAGCAGAAACCTCTGTAACTATTTTAACAAACGTCTCAATGTATTGAGAAAATCCATGGGGCTCCATCAATCCTCTATCTTCTTAAATTTGATCAGGTTGCACAAGTCCTGCTTGGATTCATTCTTGGACATCAGCCTCCTGCTGGTCTCCTGAGCCCTGATCCCTCCATCCCTTTTTTCTTGTGAAAAGTACTTAGCAGAGGCCTCAGTCACCATTTTAACAACCCTCTCGATGCTTTGTGTGTGGCAAGGCCAGTCGAGAACCTCCATGGGGGTGTTGATTAAGTTCTTCACCTCGGAGGTGCTTAGGGAGCAGGTGAGAGGTGGCTCTGACAAATCTTCTGACCAGCTGATTAAGCCACCAATGCTGGAAGCATCACTATTGATGTGAGGTGTTCTTCTGATCCTGACACAGGAGTCTCCCAGCTGAGTGTCTGGATCCCCCTCTCCCCTGATGGCCAGGATTCTCTCCACCCCCTCAATTCTCTCTTTTTGATCCTCAGAGCACAGCAGTGTTTGGAGGATGGCTTCACTGTGGGCATACCAAGCAGATCTTCTCACAGTTGGCATCACAACATCCAGCACCTTCTTCCTCTGAGACTTGAGGCAGTCCAGCTGAAACAGGATGTGCCTAGGCCCTTCGATCCAGGAGTGCTTGACCTTCATGTTGAACCAACATGGATAATACACTCCAATGATGAATTCCACAATGCATTGTAGATTATTCAGGTTCTTTCTTTTAAGTTGATGCTTTGACACCCAGAGCCTGAGGAGTCTGTTTGCTGTGGTGAGCCAGCGGCTGTGGTTTACCGGTCCAATCTCCAGCAGAGCCAGCCTTGCAGAAAGCACTCCATCCCTGATTGCACAGACCAGCTTATAGCCATAGTGTTGATCAGTTTAGAGATCTTGAATGATCTTCTCAGGCAGCTTGATCAGCGGAGGGCCAAGAAAGATCCTGGTGAAGTTAGGATTGATCTCCAAGTCTGTAACAGAATCAAGGAGCTGTCCTATTGGTCAAGTCTCCTCCAATGGCCCACAAGGTCTCAGAACCTCTCTCTTTCAGCCAGGCAAACAGGACCTTAGCGATCTTCTCTGCATGGGACTCCTCTTTAGTTGCTTTCTCTGGTGTAAAGTGGAACAGATAGTTGCTGCCAGGCTCACTAGCAACACTATAGTGTTCTTCCTTGATCTTTGCAGGAAAAGATTGGTCACTGCCCTCAGCTTCCATCATCACATTGGTCATGTCAATCCGCCCATCAAAGAGGATACAGGAAATCCCCCCCTGCTCCCTGCACTTCTCCTCAAACTCTTCCCCCAGCTCTTGCATCAACTATTCTTGTGCTCTCTTAACCTTGTTCTTATCAATCACTTTACTTGTGTCATCTTCTAAGATGAGTCCTGCATCAATCAGAGCTGCAGTTGCTATAGCTGCAGTTGGCCTTAGACCTATGCCATACCTTACACTAGCAAGGGCGATGTTTGGAATCTCATCATAATTTTTCCGTAGCTTTGCTGAAGCTGCAGGGTCAGTTTCAGGAATGAGCTCAACTTCAGGGACTGTAAGGAAGCTCTGAACATCCTTCCTGGCAACCTTGTCTGCTGCTGCAAAGCTTTCTTCTTTGCCCCTTCTCCTTTTCTCTGCCTTCTTTTCCATCCCCAATGTTTTAAGAAGATAGAGGATTGATGGAGCCCCATGGATTTTCTCAATACATTGAGACGTTTGTTAAAATGGTTTCTGCTGAGTAGTTCTGGAAAGAGCTCACTTATTTATGGCTGACATTGACTTTAAGTTT
This sequence comes from Notolepis coatsorum, assembly GCF_963971535.1. Classification (NCBI taxonomy): domain Eukaryota; kingdom Metazoa; phylum Chordata; class Actinopteri; order Aulopiformes; family Paralepididae; genus Notolepis; species Notolepis coatsorum. Next base: position 21,250,787 of record NC_140170.1, on the reverse strand, counting down.
GTGTTTGTAGGTTGGTGGCTAAAGCAGTACAGTAGGAGATCTTGCCATCCAAGAATGAGTCCAATCAAGATATTGGAACCTGGCAAAGTTCAAGAAGTCAGGAGATCGAGATTTAGCATTTGTGTGTGCATTTAGTTTGTGTGCATTACAAATACAATTTATTATTGTTAGTATTATTATTATTGATCTTTGGAGTTGTATCCAGTTATATACAGTTCACTTGTTAATAAATTTGATGGCTTTGTCATTATAAATGATTTCCCATATCTTTTTTATCTTTGCAATTTTGTAATACAATACCAATGGGTTCAAATGGTAAAATCAGCCATTTTGAAATCCAAAATTATGCAGGTTATATTTATCCTATCCCAAAAATGACCTCATATTTGAATTCCCCATTAAGAAACACATCATTTAGACACCTTGCATGTTAGGATTTCCTTCAGATACATGTTGGCATCCATGTATGGCCAAGGGGTGAAAAATGGTAAAATCGGCCATTTTGAAATCCAAAATGATGTAGGTTAGAGTTATCCTATCCCAAAAATGAACTCATATTTGCATTCCCCATTAAGAAACACATCATTTAGACACCTTGCATGTTAGGATTTCCTTCAGATTCATGTTGGCATCCATGTATGGCCAAGGGGTGAAAAATGGTCAAATCGGCCATTTTGAAATCCAAAACAATGTAGGTAGGAGTTATCCTATTAGAAAAATAATCCCATATTTGAATTCCCCACAAAAAAACACATATTTTAGACACCCCACTCGATTGATTTTCCAAAAAAAAAAAAGTATGGCCCGCCCTAGTGATCCGGGCTTGTTCAGTAGTGGTAGAAATCTGTTATCCAACTGTTGAATTATCTGTGGTGACTAGGTGTGCACCGATGTATCGGTCGGGTATCGGTATCGGCCGATAATTGCCTTGTTGACTGCAATCGGCCGATAAGCTCAAGTGTGCCGATGGCAGTAGCCGATAAATATCCATCAATTTGTGTCTCGTCAAAAGGCAAAAAAATAAATAGTTCAGTCAAGCGACCTGCACAACGCCGCCCCCACACACACAGAAGCTAGCTACTGCATCAAAGTTACTACCTATAATAATAATAATAGATCAAATTTATATAGCGCCTTTCATAGAACCCAAGGTCGCTTCACAATCAGGACAAAAAATAGGGCAAGGAAAATAGGGGGTGGGCGGAAAGGGGGGGATGAGGGAAGGTAAGGGATAATGGACCTAATCTAAACTAACTGATGGGGAAAAGCCTTGGTGAAGAGGTGTGTTTTTAGAGCGGATTTGAAGGTGTCCAGGGTTGGGGCGTTGCGGATTTCGGGGGGGAGAGAGTTCCAGAGGGTAGGGGAGGGGGGTACTTATGATTAACAAAGGCATTCGTTTTGTGGCATTAACGTTATATAGTTAGTGTTACACGTTCAATAACATCAGCATATTATTTACCCGAACATAGCAAGTAGCAAGCATTACTCAATTCATAGTAGGCTTGGGCGGTATCACTTTTTTCATACCGTTATACCTTGATTATATAATACCGCGGTGTACGGTATTGAACGGTATGACTTTCATTTTCATCAGCGGGGGGGGGGGGGGGGGGGGGGGGGGGGGCAGCCCGTGGGGGCAGCCCGTGGGGGCAGCCCGTGTTACCAAGTAAACAAGTCGCGGAGATGGCCAGTTAGCCCGCAGCATCCGAGTGCTACTATCATTAGCTCTCAGAATCCTAGTAATGGTAACGTTAACTCTCAGAATGGTAGCCAGGAGCCCTGCAGCACCCTAATACTAGTAACGTTAGTATTGTGTATTAAAAAACACACCGGACTGCGACATAACGTTTTACCGTTTATTTGCTTGTTCCACCAGTCCACAACAACACACACTCTCGTTACCACAACGTTTTACGGTATTTTCACAGCACTGTCGCAACATTACCGTAAAGCGTGACCACCGTTGTGATTAGGGATGGGTACCTTTCACATTTGAACCGGTACCTGTGAATCGATACCGGTACCCAACGGTACCTTTTTTCTGTACTTTAGTCTCAAGAAATTTAATTTACATACCTCAGTCGTAAAAAAAAAATCCAAACTTCAAATAACTACAATTTCGACAGTTTTCGGCTTGTCATTGCTCCGACTGCTTTGTTGTTGAATCAAGTCAAATCCTAGGTAAGCATATATTGTGCGTGTGAACGTTGACATGAAAAGAAAAAAGTAAAAAAAAAATATATATATATATAATTTGTTTTTTTTAAAAAAAAATTAACTTTTTTTTCCGGTTTCTCACTTGATTCGATACTCGGTAGTACCGACGTGTTTCGGTTTGGTACCTCAAAAGTACCGAATTCGGTACCCATCCCTAGTTGTGATACACATACACAACAGTTAGCTCTCAGAACAGCCAGTTAGCCCGCAGCACCAGGCAGCAACGGTAAGCGTGTCTCGACTCTCATTTAATTTCCAGTGAAGCAGGGTTTCCCCTCCTCCTCCTCCTGTGTATAGACAACCACGCTGCCTCACTCCACTAGTGACTCGAGGACTGGTCTCGCCCTCTGCTGGCGCGTGTGTGCAGTGCACTACAACCAACCACTGTTAAAACAACGTTTCACTGTAATAGGGCTGCAACTAATGACTAATTTGGTAGTCGACTAATCTGCCGATAATTTTTCCGATTAGTCGACTAATCGAAAACCAATGTAAACAATTTTTTTTTTTTTTTTTTTTTTTAAATTATCTATCTTTGTGAAAGTGGCTTCTCAGCTCTGGTCCAGCTGAAGACAGAGCAGAGGAACAGATTGGACATTGAGCATGACCTCAGAGTTGCTTGTCTACCATCACCCCAGACTTTGAGACTCTTGTCAGGACCAAACAACAACATCATAACATGATGATCCCATAGCAAATTAAAATAATGACTCATGAAACATTTTAATTTGGATCTTTAAGCCACTTTAAATGAAAATGTATTTGAAGAACAATACAGCAATCACTCATAACAAGATAAATAAATTAAATAATACAAATTAAAGTGGAAGTGTACTTTAAATAACTTTTGTTTGCTGTGTGTGAGAGGAGTCCGTGTGTGTGTGTGTATGTGTGTGTGTCTTACTCTGATCGCTGTGTGAGTGAGAGGAGTGTGTGTACTGTGTAATTTGTGTGTGTGTCTTACTCTGATCGCTGTGTGAGTGAGAGGTGTGTACTGTGTAATTTGTGTATGTGTGTGTGTCTTACTCTGATCGCTGTGTGTGAGAGAGAGGAGTGTGAATGTGTGTGTATTACTCTGATCGCTGTGTGTGAGTGAGAGGAGTGTGTATGTGTGTGTGTCTTACTCTGATCGCTGTGTGTGAGTGAGAGGAGTGTGTATGTGTGTGTCTTACTCTGATCGCTGTGTGTGAGTGAGAGGAGTGCATGTGTAATGTATTGTGTGTCTAGTCTGATCATCATCTCCTGCAGGGGAACAATGTTTTCAATGTCCAAAATTTGCTATGGGATCATCATGTTATGATGTTGTCTGGAACCCTGAGAAGCCACTCTCACAAAGATAAGTAGTGCACAAAAAAAAAAAAATTAAATAAAGTTTTTTTTTTTTTTTTTTTTAATGACTAATCGACGCAACAATTTCTCGTCGACGATTTTTTATAATCGACGTCGTCGATTATGTCGACTAATCGTTGCAGCCCTACACTGTAATATAAACTGAAATGGATCTGTGATTTTGACGGTATTGATTTTCAATACCGTCGGTATCTCTAAATACCCCGGTATACCTTAATACCGTCATACTGCCCATGCCTAATTCATAGCTCAGTTCCTTCCGTTGCTCAGAGCCTGTACTGAGTTGTACCCATTCTGCAATCTGTTAATAAAGTTTTCAATCAGACAAATGTATAGAAAAGCTTTGTTTTATTATTTTTATTTATTTTATTTTTAACATTCGTTGCAGTAAAATCATTATGCCTCGTTTGGTCATCCTGCGGAGCGCTGGTAATCTACTCGTTATTAGCACGTTGGTTTGTTGTTGATCTCTCGCTGCAGATCAATGGCGGACATCCAGGAAGTAAAACACGAATACACGCTTGCCGATTGGTGGTAACAGCAGAGGCGGGTGCAAGCGGTGTGACGTAATTGGCAGAATCGACTGTCAATCCAAATTGTTCTGTTGCATTGCTTTGGTTGAGAGCTCTGGTTGAGACAATAGTATCCAGCTGCAGCCCGGCAGACCATACTGGGAGAGAGATAGTGCTACATGGCATGGTGGAATTAATACCATAAACATATTTCTTGATGTTTCCTTTTTTTAAGTAAGTAAAGAGGCCTATGTTCATATCAGTGAGCACAATTTGTAACACAAAAAGAGAGACGTGTAGCCTATTTATTTAATATTTTATTTATAAATTCTTTTATTATTATTTTATTTGTTGCCATGGCTAAAATAATAGTCAATCGTTGGGACGATTTGATGAAAAGCAGTGTCTTAATCTGCCATGGCCACTGTAAACCAAATTGAAAGAAAAGAACTATTCCGGAAGAAAGAAAGAAACAGAACACCAGGCACCATTAATTATGTCCTTACTTATGATCCATTTAGTTACGTTATCAAGTCCACAGTCATGAAACACTGGCAGATTCTATCATCGGATAGAACTTTAAATGATCGCTTCCAACACCCTCCACGCTTTACACATAAAAGGGCTACAAACCTGAAGGACCGCCTTGTCAGAGCGGACTCGTATTCAAAGCCGGAGCCTTTTATTCATGGAGCTCCCCATGTAGAGCATGCACATCTTGCAGCCACATGATCAAAACAAACACATTTCACGACTCCCACACCGGGAAGAATTACAAGATCAGATCGCTAATTACATGTAATTCCACACGCATAATATATCTATTATTCTGCCCATGTAAAAAATACTATATTGGACAGACATCCCGCAAATAAAAAATCAGATTGAACGAACACAGAAGCAATATAAAGCGGACTGACATTAATTCCCCTGTGGCACGACATTTTAACGAAATGGATCATAAAATTAATGACCTCAAGTGCATATGTCTAGAGATGGTGTTTCTTAATAGAAGGGGTGGCAACCATGAACAACTTCTTTTGCAACGGGAATGTGTATGGATTCATCGGCTCAAATCTTATGTATCCAGTTGGGATGAATGAAGAGTTCAATTTGACTCCATTCCTTTAGCTATCATAAGTTATCTACTGTATAAACAAAAACTAGTACACTGATTAATGAACGGTCTAACAACCTGATACCCCCAATGTACTGTGTTTTGTTCCATACAGAGTTGTAAATTGTATATTGTATATTGTATTGACATCGGCTCAAATCTATGTATTCCATCTGGGATGAATGAAGAGTCCATTTTGGCTCCATTCCTTTAGGTGCTATCCTAAGTTATCTACTATATGAGAAAAAAACTAGTACACTGTTTAATGAACGGTCTAACAACCTGATACCCCCAATGTACTGTCTTTTTTATTCCATACAGGTCTGAAAATATTGTTTTGTAATATGTATCAATTTGTTGTTTTTCATACATAGCCATCATACACATTTATGTGATATTGTGTGATATTGTGATATCTACCTGTCAATCTAGCCCTGCTACTAATCATGATGTCAACCTAGCCTGTTGACTGATTGCCGATTGTTCCCACCTGTTGTCAAGTACAGCCTAGTTAAGATGTGTTTGTCACATTTGTCATTTGCACACTGATGAAGGCCGGATGGCTGAAAACGTTTTGTGCGCTATAACAACTTGAAAATAAAAACAACGATATTCCGAGTGCGGTCCCTACCCCCTTTTTTGTAAAATAATAGTCAAGCATAGGGCTAAAACATTTTCATAAACAATAATATAATTTTTTGTTATTTGGTTATAATAAGGGCTTTTCTATGCATTTGTCTGATTGATTGATTGAAAGTAGGGATGCCCCGATCGATTGGCCACCGATCGTTATCGGCCGATAAGGCCTAACAAAACTAATGGTTGGTTTCCGGTTGCCGACCGACCCTGCCGATTTAGGTGCAACCCAATATATTTTATGAGTTTTTAAAAAAAATTATAATTTTTTTTTTTTTAAGAATAAGGTTTCATAGAAATCTTAGTCAAACATTTAGTATTATGTATATTAAACATGCTGGCAGAGTACATGCATCCATGTTGTTGTGAACATTTTAATTAAATAAAGAAATTCCCTATCCATAGTCGCCGTCGGAAAGAATAAAAAAATTGAAAATTAAAATTCCCTACCTACCCATGGCCAAACTGACAACCAACAGGAAACCAACAATATTTTTTATTATGCCTAATCAGTATAAATATGCGATCGGTGATCGGTGATAATGCTTTATTTTCACCGATCGTCAAAACCGATCTCATTCGCTGAGTTCTGTCTCAGACACCGGGAGCTGCACTCACTCCCACACAATGGTGCAGCGTCTGCTCCCTCGTCTGCTCCCTCCAGCCCCTCCCGCGCCCATGTAAACATGGGTTTAGTCTAGTGGGACGGGAGGACGGCGTCTCCCTGAGTTAACGTTAGCTACCGTTACAAAATGACCCAGTCAAAGTCAACCATTCACTTCCAGTCCAATATATGATGAGGCATTGTCTAACCGAACGGTATCTAGCCGGCCAGCTACCGATAGCTCCTGACATCAACAAAGCAAGTCTAGTAGAGACGTGTATGTAGGGCTGGGCGATATAACGATAGCGATAAATATCGCGATATATTTTAATAATCGATATCGAATATCGAAATAAAAAAAAATCGAATAATATTTTTTTTTTGTGACCTGCAACAGGGCAGTTTTAAAACCCGAGACAGTGGACAGACTTGTCTTTCTTGCCTGCAACTTAAAGTAATGGCTTTGCTTGTCCAAATGACAATACTGACCAAATTGAGATTTATTTTTTTCTTGTCCATTTATTTTATTTGCTTTCTAATTTAAAATACAATTTGAAACCGTCTGTACACAGTAGGCTATGTGTGCTAGCAGAACTAGACTCCAGTCACGAGTCACGGTGCACATGTGCAGTGGTTTGTCCACCAAAAAAGCGCCAAAAGATCGAAAATAAACTAGCAGAGCCAGAACTGTGCAACTCCCCTGGAGCCACAGCCAGCAGAGAAGCCGGTTTACTTTTGCTTTTAAACCAGCTGCAGCCTGAGAACTGTAGTGTGAGGGGATGTAACACTAAAGATGGCGGCAATGACAAAGAATTGCTGCAAAATAAACATACATCTGTTGTTAAAATGTTTATTTTATTTTATTTCTTTTAATACTTATAACAATTCGATAATTATCGATATCGAGAAATATGATAACGAAATGTCCCACTGAACTAAATAGTTCACCGAGGCGCTGTATCAACGTTATATAGCCGGCCAGCAGTAGCCACAGATAGCTCCTGATATCAATGTTTTATAACACTCATTCGATGCGTATTCGAGCTGAGGGCATGTTGTTGAATATGATCAATAGGGTCCAGCTGCAGCTCCGGAGAATCCTGGCCGTAGCTGCAGGCTACTCGAGTATAGGGTCCAGCTGCACCTCCGGAGAATCCTGGCCGTAGCTGGAGGCTACTAGAGTACACACAGACAGTGGAGCTTGTTGCGTGGTGGCGATGTCTCGCAGATAATACAAGTACAAGTCTAATTATATAATATATATATTTTATAAAAAAATTATAATAATAATAATTTATATAAAATAATTTTTTTTTTTTAATCAAAAACGATCGGTATCGGTATCGGCCGATATGGCTCACGACGATCGGTATCGGTGGCAAAAAACGTGATCGGGGCATCCCTAATTGAAAGCTTTATTGACAGATTGCAGAGTGGGTACAATACAGTACAGCTCAGTGGACTGGAGGATGAAGACTAGAAAAAGCCTTTCGGCTTTTTACATAAGGGTCCTCCATTTTCAATTCATCAAAACATTTAGAGACATACAAATATACAGTAGTTTCATAATAATAATAAAAAAAAAAAAAAATTTGCCACATATCGGTATTGGCCGATTGTGTTAGTTGAACAATCGGTATCGGTGGCAAATTTTCATATCGGTGCATCCCTAGTGGTGACCATCCATGGCTGTTCTTTTATATTATTATTAGCTGCGGCAGCCTCAGATATTAGCCCTTCATTAGCAAAATCCAGAACTAATGTTAGCTTAGTGTTTCTCATTTGTTTATCTGACATACATTATCCTAGTTTAGCTTGGCTTAGGAGTCCATGGTAAAGTTGTATTATTTGCAGTTTACCAAACAATTATTTTTCAATCTTCTGTAGATGTCCATGATATTACATTTAGTTGTATTCTCATTTAATGTAGTGTACTTTCTGACATGGACATGGTCTTAGTTCTCGATAAGCCTCTAGGCTTCTAATTTCTCCTTCACAATATGGTTACAACTTATTATGTATTTTTTTTCTTTTTTTTTTTATCTACTTTTTCTCCCCATTTGTCTCCCTTCCCCAATTTCGTATTGTCCAATTCTACCCTCCCCTCTCTCGAACGTTGTTAGGCCATGCCTCCCACAAGCCGGCTGCAATGTGGACGAAGCCTTGCATCACGTGTCCCCTCCGGTACACGAGGAGGCAGCCGTCGCATCTTTTCACCTGCACAGCGCGATCTCTCAGCGGCGAGGGTCTGCGTGGGAAGGACACGCCGCCCTCGTCGCTTCCTGATTCTACTGCGCAGGCGCACAAACCGACCTGTAGGAGTCGCTGTCCACAACGTCCGATCCCCACCCACCAGCTTTCCACCCCTAATACTGCCAATTGTATTAGTATGAACGACCAGCCAAGCTGGTAGCAATGCCGAGAGCTGGGCTCAAACCCAGCATCTCCTGCGTTGATGGCGAGCGCCTTGCCCACTGCGCCACCTAGCCGCTCCCGTATTTATTTTACTTTTGTTTAACTGTGTTAATAAATAAATACAAAAAAAATACAAAATACTTAGTTAGTTGGCCATCAAATTAAATGCAATATCATAGGCTTTAGGGGTGTAACGGTACGTGTATACGTACTGTACCGCCTCAATGTACCGCCCCTTTCATGACTGTGATGCAAGCCCTGGCTGCCCCTGTATTCAAGCATCACAGTCGGGGCACGAAATTGGAGCCCGCCACCCGCCACCGGCGGGCAGATTTTCTGTTTGGCGAGTGACACTGAGAGGTCTGCCCGCCACCTGGCGTGTAGTTCATATCGATACTCTTATTTTGAAAATCCTGTGCGGGTCTCATTTCCGCCCCAAGCGCAGCTCCAGTCATAATATCGATGGCTCCGGCAGTTAGCAACGTTCGGTTCATATGATACTCTTATTTTGAAAAAAATACGTGGCAACGAGTCATATGGCGAGTCAATACTAACTGACAAGCCAGAGCTATGTCATTGTTCAACTTTATTGCAAACTTTATCACGCATTTGAAACGGCATCACCCGAATGTGAATATCACTGGTAGACGGAAGAAACAGATCCTAGTGCAAACCCAGCTCCCCGTTGCATTCAAGCAGCATCTCGCTATTAATTCAAACCGGGCCAAAGCAATAACAAACGCCATAGGTGTTTTTATAGCAGCAGATCTGCGACCATACTCCGTTGTCGAGAACACTGGGTTTAAGCACATGTTAAAAGTAATATAGCCCCGCTACCTAGTTCCCTCTCGTCCGTATTTCAGCCAGCAAGTCGTACCACCAGCTCTGTATAAACTAGCCCCTTTCATGACTGTGATGCAAGCCCTGGCTGCCCCTGTATTCAAGCATCACAGTCGAGGCATGAAATTGGAGCCTGCCACCCGCCATTGGCGGGCAGATTTTCGGTTTGGCGAGTGACACTGAGAGGTCTGCCCGCCACCTGTCGTGTAGTTCATATCGATACTCTTATTTTGAAAATCCTGTGCGGGTCTCATTTCTGCCCCAAGCGCAGCTCCAGTCATATCGATGGCTCCGGCAGTTAGCAACGTTCGGTTCATATGATACTGAAAAATGTGGCAAAGAGTCATATCCGCCCCAGTCCGTGCTTCTGCGCGCATCAACACAGAGGCTCCTATTGCCTCGGGCAGGCTGCTCTAGTCTAGTGCGGACCTCCGTGAGCTAACGTTACTGTTTAAACAATGACTCAGTCAACTATTCACTTTTAGTTTAATACATGAGGCATTGTCTAACGGTATCTAGCTGGCTAGCTACTGATAGCTGCTGATATCATAATGCTCCAGCAATAGTCGAGTGCATGATACCTCCGTTCGCTTGGTAGGCAACGTTAGCTCACGTTAGCTCTATATGTCCCAGTAAACTAAATAGTTCACTGAGGCGTTGTCTTAACCTTATCTAGCCGGCTAGCAGTAGCTACAGATAGCTCCTGATATCAATGTCTTATAACATTGATTCGATGCGTATTCGAGCTGAGGGCATGCTGAATGTGATTTGACCAAAGCACAGTATACCAATAGGGTCCACCTGCAGCGCCGGAGAATCCTGGCTGCATCTGGAGGCTACTAAGTATACACACAGACAGTGGAGCTGTTTGCAGATAGCGAGAAGTCACTTCAGAGAGAGAGAGAGAGAGAGAGTACAAATTTAACTCTGGCCTCTTTAAGTGTCTATTCTTCAACGTAATAGCTTATCTACTTGAAATGTACTGAACAAATTTATATATGTGACACAAAAATGCGTTTTTTTTTGGTCGGTAAGAAATATGCTTGGCGGGTAGAATTTTCCCATCTACCCGCCACTGGCCAGTGAGTCAAAAAGTTAATTTTGTGCCCTGATCACAGTCATGAAAGAGGTTATGTCAGGGTTAGAAATTAAAAAAAAAATTCAAGGGCTTTTTTTGCCCTTCTTAATTGATTTTCGGGGGCTTTTTTTGTATTTCGGGGGCACATAATTTTTATGATGAAAATTAACATAACGATTATAAAACATTGTTGACACTTTTTTTTACAGTCTTCGTCCCTATGTTTGATAACGTAATATTAATATCTCCATATATAGGGCTCTACGCTAACCTTTTTCCCAAGGAGCACATGTGCTCCTAAATAAAATGTTAATAAATAAAATCTAAATACAAATTTAGGAGCACACAAAGAAATTTAGGAGCACAGTGAAAATTGTTCAAGTAACACACACACGATGTGTGACATGGCTTGGTTTCATGTTTTGAGGTACCTTCAATTATCTGTAAATAATACATACATACTGTATCTAAATAGATGAAATATTATTGTCCCTGAGGCCAAGTTGTGTTGTTGTCTTGATATATCTACAAATAGCAGACGAATAGCCGGTTGCCTCTGGATCAATGAATGTCTAATATTGAATAATATTATTAGCTATTTTTAACATCCCTAATTCCAACAGTCAAGAGGCTTGTTTCAAATTGATACATGAAAAACCCCACACACTCAACAACATCCACCTCAAACACAACAAAAGAACAGAGCATCTCATGAACTTATGTCATGGACTGTCAGCTGAACTCGCACCAATGCATAGGGAAATAGTCAGACATCCCAGAATTATTTCATAACACAAAGTTTTGAATGGACGTTTGGATTAAAATTATCCCGAAGACAGCATTGGAACGTTTGTGAGTATAGGCTCTGGCCAGAGTATCAATAAAATACGTTGCGCGCACAGCGCTGTGGAATGAAGGAAATGCGCATCGGGATCGGATTTGGATGTTATTCTTCGGAGTTGTGTTACAAATGGAACGGTCTTTCCCCGTGGAACACAAGTTACTTAACGTTACACAGGTCGCGCTATGCAGATACTTAGCTTGCTAACGTTAAGATAGCAGTGTAACTTAATGTTACACTATGCATGCTTGATGAAAGCAGAGCTCTCTGTCTGTCTGCGTTCGCACCTCAAGTACCCTATAACACGCAGCGGGCCCCGCCTCCCTTCCTCCTTGCAACAAATGTTCCACCCAAAAACTGAATTTCAGTCCAGTTTCTGAACTATTAACAGCGGAGCTGTTTTGTAATATTCACTCGTCTCGCACACTGCAAGTAAATGATTTTTCCGGTTCGCACACACACATATTATTAGGGAAAAATACGAGGGAAATGCTCGCACTGTAGAGCATATATATAATCATATATATAATTAGTAAACTGTCAGGGGCTTTTCTTGCCCCCCTTAACTGATTTTCGAGGGCATTTGGTCAATTTTCGAGGACATTTTTGCCCCAAGCCCCCGTTAATTTCGAACCCTGGGTTATGTATAAACAAGCACACGCTACAGTTGTCCACGACTTATCCTCCAAGGCATCTGCTATATAATAATCTTCAGATTTACTTAAGTGTTATTAGTAGGTTACAGCAGTAAGCATTAGTTTGCTCAGTCAATTATGGCCAATTCATTTTATATTGTTTAATACAGTTAAATAGATAAATGAAAAGCACATTTTTTTTTGTATTCTTATGTAAATCCTCCTGTCAGGATTTTTCTTCCTTTCCAATTTGTTAGCCTAGGAAAAGAGCACTGCCTGTATAGCTGGTTAAGGACTGGTGGTTATTGCTTGGTTTTCTGTGTTCCTGATGAATTTCAACTGAAAAGTTAGACCTTTGTTTGTTAGGATGAATGTACTGATATTTCTTTCCTTATTTTGTCCCCCAAGATTGGTCTGAATATGACTACCCCTCATAGCCGCTCACACCATGGTTTGAGAGAACTGTCTGTCCGTTTGGTGGACTGCATGAAACCGTCACAGCTGGACCAGGGTAAGAGCTGTTTAGACTGCATGGAAACAAGTATGGAAATGTTGACTTTAAGCTGTAAACATTATGACTTTATAAGTGTTGACTTTAACCTATTAACACATTCCCTGCCACTGGTTCTATCCATCAATATAGCCAGTCTGCCACCACTCTAAGCCTATGGAGATGTTCACCTTCTTTGCAGGGCTATAACTTTTTAAATTGTATTGCTATATTGACATTACTATGGCCCATTCAACATCGATTATCTATCTTTCAGGATGTAGGAACGTTATACTTTTTCATTCATACATTGTTGTGTTAATACCGTCTAGTAGGGCTGGGCGATATGACGATATTATATAAATATCGGGTACAGTTCATTAACGATACACTTTTTTAACGTATCGTGGATATCGTGATGTTTTGCCCAAGAGGATTGTGTCGCGTCAATCTGGTCCACACCCGTTCAAACTTTTGAACAATGCCGCCCCCACACACACTACTGCATCAAAGTTACTACTTATTATTAACAAAGGCATTCGTTTTGTGGCATTAACGTTATATAGTTACACGTTCAATAACATCAGCGTATTTACCCAAACATAGCAACGTCCGATGACGACATAGATAGCAAGCGTTACTGTTCATATCTCAGCCCGTGCTGAGTTGTGCATGCCCATTCTGCGGTCTGTTAATAAAGTTTTCAATCAGACAGATGTATGGAAAGGCTTTTATTATAACATTCGTTGCAATAAAATCATTATGGCTCATTTAGTCATGCTGCGGTGCGCTGGTAATCACTCGTCGGCCGCGGGGAGCTGTTGTTGTCGTTGAGCTGAGCTCAGCTCTCGTCAAAATCAATGGCGGACAAAAGCGGAAGTAAAAAACGCATAGGGCTTGCCGATTGGTGCTAAGAACAGCAGGGCGGGTGCAAGCGGTGTGACGTAGTTGGCAGACTCGACTGTCAATCAAAATTATTCTGTTGCTGGCTGAATGATTGAATGAATGAAAACGTTATTAACGATTGCAGAATGGGTACAATACAGTACAGCTCAATACAACAACAGTGGACTGGGGGATGAAGACCAGAAAAAGACTTTCGGCTTTTTTACATAAGGGTCCTCCATTTTCAATTCATCAAAACATTTAGAGACATACAAATATACAGTAGTTTCATAAAAATGCTAAAATGCTATTGATTGATTGATTGATTGATTGATTTAAAACTTTATTAACATATTGCACAATGGGTACAGTACAGCTCAATACATACAAGTTAAGGGGATGCAGACCAGAGAAAGTCTTTCGTCTTGTTTACATCAGGGTCCCCCATTTTCAATTAATCATATTTCATATCTAAATCATATAATATCTCATTGCTAAAATATGCAATATATAATCTAATAATCCAATAATCTAAATCTAATATATAATATAAAAATGCTAAATGCATGGGTATTTTATTTTGTCTTTAATGTTAGCTTGCAAACTCAAATACTGTCTTGGTAAGCCTCATAATGAATTGTTTGGGGAAAAAAAGAAAAACATTGTGATGTGTATCGTGTATCGCCGAAAGTTCAGAAAATATCGTGATATCATATTTAGGCCATATCGCCCAGCCCTACCGTCTAGATTAATATAAGTGTGTTTTTATCGTTTTCTGCAGTAATTCCTAGAACGTGAGATATAGGCCTAAACGCATATATAGATTATAGATTGCCGTTTCTTTCCCATACACGCTATATTAAAAAATTCAACTGTACATGATCGTATACGTTATGCCTCATCATGCGCGGATGAAAGGGGGGGTCGTTTATAATTCCGTGATCGTCAGTAAATGCTTTATGTAGTATGGGTTGATTTATTGATCAGATGGTTTGTAAATAAAGAAATGTACAATCGGCTTGAAAATAACGTTACTGTCCTCTTACCGTTCGCCGATGAGACTGGAGGAAAAAGATCCCACTTATTTGACGTCGATCTACTAGATCCATTTCCGGTTTGTATGGCGCAATAAACGCCCAAATCATATAGATTATTGAGTTATGGCAGCGATCCATATGCACGCCAGTGTTTGTCTGTAGTCCCGCAACGATATGTGACTGCCGGACGGATTTCCCAGATGCACCGATGGCCACTTCCGGTTGTAACTCGCCCGATCATCCACCAAGCGGCGGTATTGAGGCGTTGCACTATTGTGCAGGGTCCCACTGTATCACCAGAGGCTGGGTGGCGGAATTATGAATGCCATGGCGAAAAAATTAAATATGATCTCAATATCGCTGTACAGCGTGGTCTGGCAGGCAACGCATGGCCGGCAATAACATTTTAAAGCGTTTCTGGCGGTGGATGTGTTAAGCCAGAATCTCTAAATTTGCCTAAAAGTACATACCCAAGTAAAAGGAACATTGCTCCACGTCTTCCAGGTCCACGTGCATGTTCTTGGTATCTAGGGACATCTATGCACCTCAGGGAATGTATTCCCAGTGTCAGAAATATTGTGTCTGTTACTATTCTTGAGTAAATTGTAATGAACCAAAGGAGAATATAATTTATTATTATTCGTTATTTTCTTTCCATCTTTGAAGGTGAATAACACCATGCTAACATTGACCAGACGTGAAATAGTCTACCCATAGAACTCTGTATGATAGCATGTACAATAGTGCTGGATATATCCATTTATATATTTATATTTACTGCATATATATATCCATATCTGTCTATCCATATCTGCTTCCATATACAAGAGCACCCTTAACAATTAAGCACAATTAACAGGGTTGCAGATATTTCATTTCAACCTTTATTTAAAAATATTAAGCTTCTGAGGTTTCCCTCATTTACAGAAATGACGATTGTACAAATGTAAACGGTATATAGTGGAAAGCAATATTCACAGAAAATTAAACACAAAAGAGTAATACAAATAATAATAAAAATAATGTTCTAAAATAATTTGAAAAATCTGCTAAAACAGTTACAGGTAACACAATGGTCTGAAATCATATGTTTAAACACACTAAGAGAAGGGAGAACCACCAAATTCAGAGAGAGATGGAGGAAATTCCAAGAGTTAACTTAAGAGGCATCAAAGGAAAAAGCTGATTTCCCTAGATCAGAACAAACTTGAGGGACCTTAAGAACCATCCTGTCATTAGATTGAATAGGTTCCAATATTCCATTCTAGCCGTGAAGATATATAAACAGGGTGCTTACCAATAAGGGCTTTCAAAATAAATAAACAAATACCAGTGTTTTGTGTGCCTTTCTACAAGAGAAGGCCAACCCACCCTATCATACAGGACACAATGGTGAGTATCATCTGTCACCATTAATAAACCTAAGACTTGAGTGATATGCAGAATCCAGAGGTTTAAGAGCTGATGCCGCAGAATGCCTATAAATGACATCACCATATTCCAAAACTGATAAGAACAACAATTATTTTATCAAGATTATCCACATGGAACTTAAATGTACATTTCTCGCCGAGCCACAGTCCAAGATATTTATACTCTGTGACTCTCTCTATACAAGAGCCACTGACTGTAGATACCTGCACATTATCAAAGTCAATATGTGTGTCGTATCTCCTCTCTGGTAAACAAGAATACCCTGAAGACTCTGGTAGGTCACTCATTCAAGGGTACTACGACTATGCTTGCACCGCATGGTACCAAAGCACCTCAAAGGCACTAAAAACCAAATTACAAACATCTCAAAACAAACTAGTCAGACTACTGCTTGACCTTACTCCTAGAACCCACCTCACCCCTGCCCACTTTGACAACCTAGGATGGCTTAGAGTAGACGACAGAGTACAGCAACTTGCAATGGGCCTGGTCTACAAGATACACTACACGACCAAGGTACCCATGTACATGTCAAAATACTTCCCAAAAGTCAGTGAATACCACGATCACAACACCAGAGGGAGCTCCACAAATCATGTTAAACCCAGATTCGGCTCAAACTAGGGACTAAACACGTTTTGCAATTATGCCACATCAATGTGGAACACCCTACCCAAAGCTCAAAAGGAATGTGAATCACTACCCACCTTCAAAAACACTCTCAAAGAACACCTATGGGAGACTGCAATTCGAAACTGGCCCCTACAAATGTCCTAACCCAGTTGTACAGTAAATTACCAAGTATGGCTTTGTCAGTATTCCAATGTACAGTGTACAGTTGTAGCAGTACTGTCTATCTGTATGTCGTGTGTGTCATATATGTTATGATGAATTGAAAATGGGGGACCCTGATGTAAACAAGACGAAAGTCTTTCTCTGGTCTGCATCCCCTTAACAATTGTATGCATTGAGCTGTACTGTACTGTACCCATTCTGCAATCTGTTAATAAACGTTTCAATCAATCAATCAATCAATCAATCTGGGACTGGGAGCTAACGTTATAGTAGTACCTGGCTGGTGCGGGCTAACTGGCTATCGTTCTGGGACTGGGAGCTAACGTTATAGTAGTACCTGGCTGGTGCGGGCTAACTGGCTATTGTTCTGGGACTGGGAGCTAACGTTATAGTAGTACCTGGCTGATGCGGGCTAACTGGCTATCGTTCTGGGACTGGGAGCTAACGTTATAGTAGTACCTGGCTGGTGCGGGCTAACTGGCTATCGTTCTGGGACTGGGAGCTAACATTATAGTAGTACCTGGCTGGTGCGGGCTAACTGGCTATCGTTCTGGGACTGGGAGCTAACGTTATAGTAGTACCTGGCTGGTGTGGGCTAACTGGCTATCGTTCTGGGACTGGGAGCTAACGTTATAGTAGTACCTGGTAGGGGTGTAACGGTACACAAGATCCACGGTTCGGTACGTACCTCGGTTTTGAAGTCACGGTTCGGTATTATTTTCTGTACAGTGGAGGGGGGGGGGGGGGGGGGGGAGAAATACAAAAAAAATTGCTTTTCATTTATCTATTTATTTAAATTATTATTAAACAATATAAAACGAATTGGCCATAATTTACTGGCAAACTAATGCTTACTGCTGTAACCTACTAATAACACTTTATTATTATATAGCAGATGCCTTGGAGGATAAGTCGTGGACAACTGTAGCATTTGCTTGAATGCAGGGCTTGCATCAGTCACGAAAGGGGCTTGTTTATAATACAGAGCTGGTATGACTTGCTGGCTGAAATACGGACGAGAGGGAACTAGGTAGCGGGGCTATATTACTTTTAACATGTGCTTAAACCCAGTGTTCTCGACAACGGAGTACGGTCGCAGATCTGCTGCTATAAAAACACCTATGGCGTTTGTTATTGCTTTGGCCCGGTCTGAATTAATAGCGAGATGCTGCTTGAATGCCACAGGGAGCTGGGTTTGCACTAGGATCTGTTTCTTCCGTGTACCAGTGATATTCACATTCGGGTGATGCCGTTTCAAATGCGTGATAAAGTTTGCAATAAAGTTGAACAATGACATGGCTCTGGCTTGTCAGTTAGTATTGACTCGCCATACTAAGGCTAATATGCTATGCTGAATTACAGCTCTCGTTCAGTGTAGCTGCGCGCTGCGTGGGATGAACAAACAACATCCGGTTAGTTGTGCACGTTATATTAGGGCCGGGGGGATTTAAGTTCCACAAAAAAAGGTTCTGTACCGTTGCAATCGTTCGGTGCACAGCGCGTACTGTACCGGAGGACCACATTGAGGCGGTACAGTACGTATTCGCGTACCGTTACACCCCTAGTACCTGGCTGGTGCGGCTAACTGGCTATCATTCTGGGACTGGGAGCTAACGTTATAGTAGTACCTGGCTAGTGCGGGCTAACTGGCTATCGTTCTGGGACTGGGAGCTAACGTTATAGTAGTACCTGGCTGGTGCGGGCTAACTGGCTATCGTTCTGGGACTGGGAGCTAACGTTATAGTAGTACCTGGCTGGTGCGGGCTAACTGGCTATCGTTCCGTGATTTGTTTACTTGGTAACACGGGTTGCTAAAGAATTTAGGTTCGAGGTTGAAGAAAGTGCACTTTTAGGTTGAAAGAACGGCCCTAATGTCAACGTGTTTCAATATAAGCATTAGGTATGGTGATAACTAGAGCTGCCGCGATAACCGCATTACCGCGGTATCACTGTTACATCACGCCCACCGCAGAGTTTAGCTGAATACCGCATCACCGCTGTTTTTTTATAATAATACTCTCAACCAAAGCAATGCAACGGAAAAAAATTTGATTGACAGTCGAATCTGCCAATTACGTCACACCGCTTGCACCCGCCTCTGCTGTTACCACCAATCGGCAAGCACCTGTTCGTTTTTTACTTCCTGGATGTTAGCCATTGATCACAACAAGGCTAATAACATTAGCTCCCCGGAGTGGACTACCAGAGCTCCAGTCCACAGGAGTACTAAACGAGGCATAATGATTTTACTGCAACGAATGTTATAATAAAAGCCCTTCGTTCTATACACTTGTCTGATTGAAAACTTTATTAACAGACCGCAGAATGGGCACAACTCAGCACGCTCTGAGCAAAGGAAGGAACGGAGATATGAATTGAGTAATGCTTGCCTTGCTATGGTCCGGTAAATACGCTGATGTTATTGAACGTGTAACTATATAAGGTTAATGCCACAAAACGAATGCCTTTGTTAATCATAAGTAGTAACTTTATAATAATAAGAAGAAGAAAGGGTCGCGGGGGGTAACCACCGGGCGCTACCAGCCTACCACCCCTGCCCGCAACACCGAGTGAACGGCGCACGACCAGAGGGGAGACTTCGAATCCGTGTTTCACTTTCAATAACGAATGCGTGCTTGCCGAATCCCAAACAATATTCATGCTGCAAAGTCATCCTCTAAAGATAGACATTTAGACTAGAGGCAGGCTATATGCTATAAAGAGTAGACTACTACTTTGTGGTAATCGTGGCGGTAGGAAATATTTAGCAAATTTGTAAGTAAGGAAAAAATCAATATCGCGGCAGCCCTAGTGATAACGAGTATATTGTTAGCTCCCCCCCCCCCCATACCGTCATATACCGTATACCGGGGTATTATGTCAGCAAGGTATGACGTATGAAAGAAATTATACCGCCGAAGCCTAGTCAGATACTATACCATTTACAACTAGAGTAGTGGCTGTTGCTCTAAACTCCCATTGATGTGGGCTTAATATAGAGTGATCTGAGAGAAACAGATCTTTGCAAATTGCAAGCCCATATAGCTTGGATATTGGTCGATAGCTATTCAGATTACTTCTATCTCCACCTTTATGTAATGGAACAACATGAGCTATTTTCCAGATACTAGGAACTATACATGATGGCAATGAGAATTTTAATATTATGTTAGTTCTGTAATTACTATAATATAATAACAGTCAATCATGTGACTGGACAGCGTGCTGTAAGTTAGCCACTAGCATACGGCTGCTGTTGCGTTTATCTGATATTCTTCAATAATAAAAGGTAGAATAAACCTTTCAGAGGTTTATTCAAAAGTGAACAACAAACAGGAAAATAGTACGTTGCAATGGGAAAATTATACATTGCAACGGGCAGATAACGTTCAGTCCAAAATAACGATAATTATTGCGATATATTTTAATAATTGATATCGATCGATAAAAAAGAATAAATCAATAATTTAAAATTATTTGTATTGTGACCTGCAACAGGGCAGCTTTAATACCAGAGACAGTGGACAGACTTGTGTTTCTTGCCTGCAACTTAAAGTAATGGCTTTGCTTGTCCAAATGACAATACTAACCAAATTGAGATTTATTTTTCTCTTGTCCATTTATTTTGTTTGCTTTCTAATTTAAAATACAGTTTGAAGGGGTGCTCCAGTAGCACACCATGTACCGCGCTGCGTCACGGATCTGGTTGACTCCGAGTTTGATTCCCGGAAAAGTAATTTGCCGAATGTCTTCCCCTGCTCTCTCTCCCGTTTCACCCTGCATCTGTCGGTCATGCTTGACCAGAAAAGCGATAAATGCTAAAAATGAAGTTTAAAAAAAAATTAAAAATAAAATACAGTTTGAAACCGTCTGTACACAGTAGGCTATGTGTGCTAGCAGAGCTAGTCTCCAGTCGCGAGTTACGGTGCAAATGTGCGGTGGTTTGTCCGCCAAAAGATAGAAAAGAAACGAGCAGAGCCAAAACTGTTCAACTCCCCTGGAGCCACAGCCAGCAGAGAAGCCTATTTACTTTTGCTTTCAAACCAGCTGTAGCCTGAGAACTGGAGTGTGAGGGGCTGTAACACTAAAGATGGCGGCAACGACAAAGAATTGCTGCAAAATAAACATACATTTGTTGTTTAAATAAAAATTTACAGTTTAAATTTTTTTATACTGATAACAATATCGATAAACATTTTGGCCATATCTCCCAGAATATACAGTAGCGTGGAGACGCCAAGACAGAACAGAGAAAACAAGCGTCTTATCGTCACTAAGCCAATGAAATGGCTTTTCAGAAAATAGTATCAGACCAAACAAGGACAGGCTTTTTTTCTTTTTTCTTTTTTAATAGCAGACTTAAAAGAGGGTCTAGAATTTCAACAGTTCTTTGTTTTAGAACACAGACTCTCATCTCCTGCCACAACAGGATTCACAGAACAGATTCAACTTGTCAATGAAAGCCATGTTCTGAGCACTGGAGCCAGGTGTGAAAACTGAGGATTCTTCCAAACTCAAAAACTCAGTACAGTATCAATAGTTAAGATGGATGTTTTACCTAGAATCAACTTCATTAGCTCAATGTTACCGTTACCCCCTCCTGATGGTTACTGGAAAAAATTACACTCCACCGCATACAAATTTATTTGGAATAACAAACCTCCACGTATAAAAAGATCCACCGCCCAGAGAAACAAAGCCGACGGGGGTATGGCATTTCCAGATTTTTACCACTATTTTAAAGCGTACTCTTTAAGACCACTGACAACCTGGTTTGATTCCCAAGCATCAGTATCCTGGAGGAACTTAGAAGTAAATATAGTAGCACCACATAGACTGCAGGACATAGTATACACCATATTATCAATTAAGCAATGCGAATTGAAATTTGGCCCCCTTATTACTCATGTGATCCGAATATGGCGTGAAACACACAAAAAATATTCTAACCAACATAAATGGCATAGTCATACTCTCCTATTCAATAACAATGCACTCCTGATTGGAAATCGACCTATAAGATACCCTAAATGGGAAAAGCAGGGCATACACACATTAGGAGATGTTTTCAACAAACAGGGTTTTTGTAGCTATAAAGACATACATAAAAAATGTAATCTCACCAGTTCCACATATTATTTTTACCCACAGTTATTGGTTTGTTTGAAGGCTCATGGAGTCCCATTAAGGATACCAATTGAACACCACAGATATCACAAATTCTTCTATGAAAGAGAGACATCGAGAGGTTTCGTATCAGATTTTTATCATCACTTACTAACGTCCTCGTATGGAATTTTCCCCCTAGACTCAGTCTGGAGGAGGGATATACCAGACTTGGAAATACATTTTGATTGGCAAGAAGTCTGGGCAAACGTTCGAATTGCGTCACGTAACCCGGACCATCAACAAATGAATCTTAATTATATTCATAGGACATACTTGACTCCTATAAGATTGAACAGAATGGGACTTAAACAAGACTCCAGATGTACAAATGGGGATGAGGGTACATTTATGCACATGTATTGGGATTGCCCACCAGTTAAGATATTCTGGAAAGAAGTGGCCCAGCAATTATCAAATTTCTTATTTATTTTTATTTTTTATTGGTCTTTTTCCCCCTCCTTTTTCCTCCGATTTTCTCCCATCCCAATGTTAGTCGTTATGCCAATTCCCAATCCCCTTCCTGGTCACTGCTCACTTACCCCCCACAGTCGGTCTGGGAGAGTGGAGGCTACCATGTGCTTCCTCCGACACACGTCTAGCCAATCAACCGCTTCTTTTCACCTGGCAGCGCGGACTCTCACTGAGAGGGCGTAGCGTGTGGAAGGATCACACTATCCCACTTAGATCCTATCCGTGCTTAGCAGGCGCCCCGACCGAACTGTAGGAGTCGCTGTTTACAACGACCCGGACCCACCCCGCCAGCTTCTCCCACCCTCTAATACTGCCAATTGTATTAGTGTGAACGGCCAGCCAAGCTGGTGACAACCCCGGAGCTGTGAGCTGGATCCGAACAGGCGAATCCAGCGTCTCCGGGGTTGGTTACGAACGCAATCTCTGTTACGCCACCTGACCGCCAAATTTCTTATTTCTGAACATACCTGTACACCCCTCTGTATTGCTGTTGAATGATGTTTTTCAGTATGGAGCCCCTATACAGCTAAAGAGATTAGTTTTATCTGGTCTCACAGCGGCTAAAAAGCTGATAGCATCACGATGGTTTCAACCGGAAAAAAATTTGTCAGAAGGTATGGGTTCTTACATATCTCGATGTGATCTATCTAGAAATATCTACAGCAAGAATTTTAGGTGTCAGTGAAGCCAAAATTGCAATCTGGTTAGAAGTGGTGGAGAGAATAAAAGCTAGCATATGAATTGTAGTGCCTGGTTAGGAACGAATGATAATGGATGGATTATCCAAGTGGGGGTCCGGGGGGGGCGAGCGAGAGCATATGTATGTAGGGTATTAGATGGCAAGTATTAGGTGTATATCTCGTATACTACATTTATTTAAATGGTGATTTCATTGGATGTTTACTGTTAATGCTTGTATGTCTTACTTTATAGCCTTATGTAATAGAAATGTCAAACCTTTGGCCAATATCTCATCAAGTTGCATCAGATCCATTCTGGAGGAAAGCAAGCATTATGACAACTTTGTAATTAGGGATGCACCGAAATTTCGGCCACCGGAAGTTTTTGGCAGAAAATGGCAAAAAATGGCCTTTCGGCTTCCGGCCGAAAGAGTTTTTTCACCGAAAATATATCACCGAAACATCATTTCATCATTCATCATTTATTTATTTATTCGTACATGGAATTACCACAGTCCAACAGTACATATTCATACAATTCACCAAAAATACCATGGCCGAAAGGAACGGGAAGAAGAAAAAATCTTATATATACCTATACAACCTGTAACCTAACGCGTGTTGTTGTGATGATGTCGCGCTGTCGGGAGTCGCGCTGTTTCTATGTAAACTCTGCGCGCAACGTTTCCAATAAATGCGTCTTTAACATGCTTTTATATCCTTATTTACTATTATGCCCGTCGCGGTTAATCACGGAGTGATCTAATATGCATATTATTCAGAGCGAGAGGGGGCGGGATTGTGTTTCTCACATTGACGCTGTCTGTCAGTCGCACGTCTACTGTGCCAAAGTCAAGAGAGCACATTCATCAGTGGGGACCAAAAAGGTGCGCTCAGTAGAGCACAGATGTCCGCTGCGGCAGCCAGAGAAAAGATGGAATTAATGTACTGTATGCATTCAGAAGTGCTGAATAAATGTTTTATGGACCCATAATAGTGATTATTTATTATTTAAGTTAAGTTTTGCCATAATCATATATTTTTCCATAATCATAATGTTCCACAACATTGGTAAAAAAAATTCTATTCTATGAATCATTTTCGGCTTTCGGTTTTCGGCCAATTGTTTTCTATTTTCGGTATCGGTTTCGGCCAAGAATTTCCCATTCGGTGCATCCCTATTGGTAATAGATCTGACCAACTGTAGTCGATACAGATCAATGAAATGTAGCTAGTATCACCCTGATAGCGATATTGGGTATATGATCTGTGTATCCCTATATAGGCCTATTCGTTCAACATGTTACTTTCCTGGCAAGAGTGTAGTGTTTGTTACTTTCAAAAGTAATGGTTACAACTAATTACATTTAAATTCTTCTTCTTTCTAGACTCCCTTGCCTTACAACTGTTTATGTGTGAAGAGGAGGTTCCCCCTGAGCAGCAGGAGAGGAGCCCCAGTCTGGACCAGGAGGACCCAGAGCCCCTACAGATGAAAGAGGAACAGGAGGAACTCTGGACCAGTCAGGAGGGAGAGCAGCTCCAAGGTCTGCAGGAGGCTGATATCATGAAGGTCACATTCTATCCTGTCTCTGTGAAGAGTGAAGATGATGAAGAGAAACCTCAGTCCTTGTGGTTTAACCAAATCAAGGACCCAGATCCCCTACAGATTAAAGAGGAACAGGAGGAACTATGTCAAGATCTAGAGGAGTCTGATAGGTGCAAGTTGATCTTACATCCTGTGAAATATGAAAACTATAGTGAGAATACTCTGTCCTCACAACTCAGCCAAACCCAGGACCCAGAGCTCCTACAGATTAAAGTTGAACTACATCAAGGGCTGGAAGAAACGGATCGCTCCAAGATCACAGTAGACCCAGTGAAATGTGAAGACGGTGAAAAGAACGATCAGCCTCTTCAAACCCAAAGGGAGAGAAACGGAGAAGCATACTCTTTACCCAGCACCTCAACTGAACACATGAAAACGGAACCTGATGCTGAGGACTGTGGAGTATCAGAACCAGCCAGTAACCTAGATCCAGCTGGTGATTTAGAACCAACTAGAGATGGCCAGCTCCTCTCTTCAGACTGTTCGGGAAATGAGACTGATGACAGTGATGATGACAGTTCTGAATCTGAGACTGATGACAGTGATGATGACAGTCCTGAATCTGAGACTGATGACGGTGATAAATGGAAGGAGACTGCAGGGCCAGGTTTGATGACTCTGAAACCAAAGAAGACACAGAAAATACAAAGTTTGTCTAACAGCAGTCCTGGGTTCAGAAAGAAGGGAGATCTGAAGATGCACATAAATAAGCATATTGGAGAGAAACCATTTAGTTGTTCAGTTTGTGGGAAAGGGTTCGGTAAGAAGGGAGATCTGAAGAGACACATGAGAACTCATACAGGAGAGAAACCATTTAGTTGTTCAGTTTGTGGGAAAGGGTTCGGTAAGAAGGGACATCTGAAGAGACACATGAGAACTCATACAGGAGAGAAACCATTTAGTTGTTCAGTTTGTGGGAAAGGGTTCAGTGGGAAGGGAGTTCTGAAGAGACACATGATGACTCATACAGGAGAGAAACCATTTAGTAAAGGGTCCAATACGAAGGGAAATCTGAAGAAACACATGAGAACTCATACAGGAGAGAAACCATTTAGTTGTTCAGTTTGTGGGAAAGGGTTCAGTCAGAAAGGAGATCTGAAGAAACACATGAGAACTCATACAGGAGAGAACCCATTTTTATGTTCAGTTTGTGGGAAAGGGTTCAATAGGAATCAACATCTGAAGAGACACATGATGAGTCATACTGGAGAGAAACAATTTAGTTGTTCAGTTTGTGGTAAAGGGTTCTGTCAGAAAGGAGATCTGAAGAAACACATGAGAACTCATACAGGAGAGAAACCATTTAGTTGTTCAGTTTGTGGGAAAGGGTTCAGTTCAAAAGGATATCTGAAGAGACACATGAGAACTCATACAGGAGAGAAACCATTTTTATGTTCAGTTTGTGGGAAAGGGTTCAGTATGAAGGGAGATCTGAAGGAACACATGATGAGTCATACAGGAGAGAAACCATTTAGTTGTTCAGTTTGTGGAAAAGGGTCCAGTAGGAAGAGAGATCTGAAGAAACACATGAGAACGCATACAGGAGAGAAACCATTTTTTTGTTCAGTTTGTGGGAAAGGGTTCAATATTAAGGGAAATCTGAAGAAACACATGATGACTCATACAGGAGAGAAACCATTTAGTTGTTCGGTTTGTGGTAAAGGGTCCAGTCAGAAAGGATCTCTGAAGACACACATGAGAACTCATACAGGAGAGAAACCATTTAGTTGTTCAGTTTGTGGAAAAGGGTTCAGTATGAATCAACATCTGAAGAAACACATGAGAACTCATACTTGAGAGAAACCATTTAGTTGTTCAGTCCAAGCTCGGAGTAGACTGGAAAAGAAGAGAGAACAGCTCCCAAAACACAATTTGCAGTATAAACAATAGGAACCCCCATATACTTTGTTTTATGTCACTCCAACACAACGTGCAGTACAAGTCACACAACACATATTTACACAGATATAAAAAAAGATGTCACATTAAAAAGGCAGGTCTCTCAAGCAAAAATAAAGGTGTTTTGATGATTTAAACACCTGCAGAGTGGGGGCCTGCCTAACATGCAGAGGCAGCTTGTTCCTGAATTTTGGGGCTGCCACTGCGAGAGCACGGCCCCCCCTAAGCTTCAGCCTGGACTTAGGAACAGCCAGTAGGAGCTGATCTGAGGGACCTTGAAGGAACATAAGGTTCCAGCAGGTCTGAGAGGTAGACCGGTGCCAAGCCGTTCAGACACTTAGCCAACAGTAAAATCTTAATTTTGATCCTAAAACGCACAGGAAGCCAGTGGAGGGAAGCCAGTACAGGGGAAATGTGCTCTCGCTTACGTGTTCCAGTTGGCAGACGAGCAGCAGCCTTCTGGACTAACTGCAAGCGAGAGAGGGAGGCCTGACTGACACCAACATACAAGGCATTACAATAATCAAGACCAGAGGTCATAAAAGCATGTATAACATTTTCAAAAACATTGAGTTATTACATGTTATACTGTAGGTTTCACTTTCTACTGTTGTCTCAGCTACGGAATTCTGCTTTTCAGGCTGACCTCTGACCCTGTGTTTCATATTAACCACCTTCCTATTGACCAGACTGTTTCAGGCTGACCTCTGACCCTGTGTTTCATATTAACCGCCTCCCTATTGACCAGAGGGTTTCAGGCTGACCTCTGACCCTGTGTTTCATATTAACTACCTCCCTATTGACCAGAGGGTTTCAGGCTGACCTCTGACCCTGTGTTTCATATTAACCACCTCCCTATTGACCAGAGGGTTTCAGGCTGACCTCTGACCCTGTGTTTCATATTAACCACCTCCCTATTGACCAGAGGGTTTCAGGCTGACCTCTGACCCTGTGTTTCATATTAACCACCTCCCTATTGACCATAGGGTTTCAGGCTGACCTCTGACCCTGTGTTGCATATTAACCACCTCCCTATTGACCATAGGGTTTCAGGCTGACCTCTGACCCTGTGTTTCAGTCGTTCTGTCTTGTAGAAAGGACCAACTCCTGTGTCATCTTGGATATAATTCTGGATCTTTGTTCATTAAAGTGGATGCTAGTTAGCCTACAGACCAGGCATGCTAAGAAGTAAGCTAGCTAGCCCTCCCTGCTCCTAGTCCTCAGATGTATGTTATCCTCTGGGTCTGAAACAGACGAGAATACTAAAGAAGCCCCCCGGACCAACATGGCTTATAAAGTCACACTGTGTGTCAGGGTCTCATCATCATGAAAGTATAGGAATAATAGTATTTCCTCTGTGTCTCTTCACTAGCCACTAGGCATGTGTTAGCTCAGCACAAGCCTTGCACATCCACACCATGCCAGAGCCGGGATGTTGTGAGGGGCGCTGTTGGCTAGTAAAGACAACATTATATTTCCCCTAATATTACTGTACTTGAATGACATTTCATGATGAGAGACGATACCAACACACTGAGTCAAAGTTACTTTATAAAATGTTTTACCAGGAGGCTTCTTTGTTTGCTATATATCAATGTGTTTGCTTCAGACACGCATCCACGCAGGCTAGATGGTAGGTTAGCCAAAGGCTGCTACGTGCCGACTAAATGATGCTAGTATTTTTGTTACCTCTGCTCTTTGATTGCTTTTAAATACAGCACTATGGTACTAGGTCACAGCATTACTTGAAAGTCTCATAGTGCTTTACCTGTACAAATAAAGGACAAATGCATAAATTAAATAAAGATATATGCAACTTGTACTGATGAAACCCCCATTCACCTATGAATGATCTTCTATTACAACATGTAGTGAATGACTGTTCATGTCTATAGCACCACCTTGATTTATACAGTCCGCATAATACAATATTAAAATATTTTGCGAATAATGAGGTGTCCAATGTTGATCATTAAAAAATTATGAAATATATAAATCAATTAGAAATATGAGCAATGGGTTCAGTAATTGAATCAGCTACAAACTTTAAAAGATGAGAATCCAGGGCCCTCATTCATCAACGTGACGTAGAAAATGTTCTATTTCCATACTTAAGCACAGAATTTAGAATATGTGCACGCACAAAAAGAACGGGATTTATCACACGTGCGTACACAGGTCCTACGCACACCTGTCTTGATAAATATGACTTTGATCCTACGTTTGAGCTTGTGCACTGTTTTAAGTATTTGCATACCAGAACGCCCCGATTAACCATATACGGTAATGGAATACCCCCATGAAATGTGGAAAAATGGACTAAGCCGAGGGAAGCGTGTTATGTGACAGGCTGACAGACGTGTACACGTACTGTGATGTCGGATATGATATCTATTAACCATTGCTGCCTGGGCAGCGCAAACACTAATAAAGACCGTGCTGGAATATGACTGCCTTTTCCCATTTTGTTTGATTAATACCCAGGGATTAAAGTTCACAATTTTATTCCAAATCGCGACGGATTTTCCGTCAATTTTCTACCTGCTGCATATGATTTCTAGAGGCATACAATCTATTTTGATGTCAGTATTGGGTAGCCTATATAAACCTATAAACCTGCCTTTCAATACATGAACTTGAATTCCATCATGTTTGTGTGCGGGACTCACAAGGCTGTTGTCACAATGGGTGGTACTGGTACAGTAATAACAGTCTACACAATATCACAATGGACCATGCCATGTAGCCTATGTTCTATTGTGACATGATCTGTGACGACAAATGTTCTAGAATGTTTGATTAAGATATCATACTCTGACAGCATGCCTATGATCAACAAAAACGCGAACTTGAATCCCATCATCATATTTACATAGTTTGTCCACTATCTTTATTACTTTGTTATCCCCCCCCCCCCCCCCATCTATGTAAAGCGACCTTGCATGTGTCTCTCTTGAAAGGCGCTATGTAAAATGAAGCTATTATTATTATTGTTGTTGTTATTATTATCATGTCTGTGTGCTGAGCTCAGTGAAGTCTCAACGGAGCGAGGTAATCTATTCTAATCAACAAATTGAAGTAGAAAGCATTCCGTTGTGGCCAATCTTATTTGGAAACATGACACAAAATAATAGTATGTCGCTTTTTATTTGAAACAATATTTAATGGCGTTTGGAGGTGGGTGTTCTGCTTATGCCCCCCGTGCCAAACAAGCAAGCCAACCTCTTGTTCCCGCATGAGCCTGTTATAATTACACTACTGTCGCTATTTTACAATGAACTATAATGAATTACGGGTCATACAGAAGTTGAACACGCCGGTGTTGGAAGTAATGCACGGAAGCTTATTTCCGCGTTGAAACTAATGCAGAACTGAGGAGCGCTTATGCCGTAGTAACGATGTTCTACCACTGGGCGTTTACGCATGCTCCGAGCTGTGCGTAAATATAAGCACGAAGTCAAGTTCAAGTTAAAATTGATGAATCCCACACTTTGCTTAGAAATGGTCGTACGCACAGGTTAAGCACATATCTGCGTGTAAGTCACGTTGATGAATGAGGGCCCAGGTTTTTGGGTCCAGATGACTTGATCAATATCTTTCAGAACTTTTCTGATCTCCACACTGGAAATAGGTCTAAAACAAAGGGCTCTCTAAGTTGGTCTCTACAGGATGGAGGTTCACAAAACGAATGAGAGCTTAGAGACCCAGCTGATATAAAATGCTCATTAAAGCGCCCAACAATATCATCCTTGCTCTTCATTTAAGTTCAATCACTGAAGTGCCTCCAGGTAGGACTGAAGTGGAACTGGAACAATGATTTGATCCGTTTCCAAAATAGATTTGAAATTATATTCTGACTCGGATACCCTAGTCCGGATTGTGCATTTATAGTGCTAATGCAGTCCAGTCTGCAGGGGAGTTAGTGTGTCTAGCTATGGTCCAGAAATGCAGAAATCCTTCAAATAATTTAAAATACCTTTAGAAAAAACACAACAAGGTTTGAACTTGGGTCATTTTGAGACATGCACAGGCAATAGCACAATGATCACTGACACCATGACAGAATACTGCAGTATGGTATACTAGTTGTGGGTGAGAATGGGATCTAATGTAGATTTGCTTAAATGTTTTGGGTTGGGTCTAGTAAGAGCATTAAAAAAGAGGAGAAATAAATGACATATTTTGGTTCCGTCAAGGACGGTAGCTCAGCTGGACAGATCTGAGTGATGAAATGAACCCTCTGGTGAAGAATTGCACGTCTGTTTCATCATTTCTGCACGTCTGTTTCAACAACCGACAGGATTCAGTAAATATGACCTCAGGTTCACGCGTGAACGCACGATAGATAGTGAAATGAAAATCAGAAAAATTACTTGTACGGTATGGTTTCTTCCTCTAAAGGATTCAAAGTCAAAAGTACCGGGTTTACCACACTCGGGAGAGAGAGAGTGGGATTTTCTTTTTGTCATAATCTCCCGCCACGACTACTGCAACGCACTGCTTGCTGGCCTCCCGGCCACCAAGCCTCTTCAGCTCATTCAGAACGCAGCGGCCCACCTGGTCTCAAACCTACTGAAGACAGCCCATGTCACCCCACTTCTCAGGGACCTGCACTGGCTCCCCATTGTTGCACGAATCCGCTTCAAGGCCCTCAACCTGGCATACCGTGCGGCAAAGGGAACCGCTCCGGGACAATGGTCTCTAACTACACACCCTCAAGACCCCTACACTCTGCATCTTCTGGCCGCCTCAGACCCACTCCTATCCGAGCTCCTGGGGGGTCATCAAAGAGAAGTCGCCTATTCTCAGTCCTTGCCCCACAATGGTGGAACGAACTACCCACCCCAGTTAGGACAGCCGAAACCTGTCCAATCTTTCGCCGTCGACTAAAGACGCACTTCTTCAACCATTATTTGAAATTAAATAAAAAAATGTATAAACTGTAGCACTCAACACTTTGATGAACATTGTCACTCAGCTGATAGAGTTGTGCCCTTCCTGATGACTTGTCGTACAGAACTTGTAAGTCGCTTTGGATAAAAGCGTTCAGTTAAATGACTGAATGTAAATGTGTGATGTCATAACCTAAGTCACACTTCCCACACGCTTGGTCTTGGCTGTTTGTAATAAACATGTCCCCAGGGTGCTGGTCTGACCTTGTGGTGCTGGTCTGACCTTTGACCTTGTGGGATCCTCACACAGTCAGAACAACCAGGAGGAAGGTCTGGAGGCTTGAACTTCCCTTCCACGATGACACGTCCAGGGGTGTAAAGTACTAGAGTAATTGTACTTCGTTACAATACTTAAGTACTGTTTTGGGGGATTTGTACTTTACTCGAGTATTATTAGGTTTGTATACTTGTACTTTTACTCAATTACATTTCAGAGAAAAAAAACATACTTTTTACTCCTTACATTTAAAATGCAGACCTACAAAGTACAAATCTCGCAGGTCCAACCATTTTAATTAGTATTTGTTTCTCTGGCCGAACTAACGTTAACGTTATTAATCCTGCGGCCGCACTTTATTTAAGAACAGCCAATCAAATCCCCATCAATGTAAAATGAACCCGCCCATACCCATGCTGATTGGTCCTTGTGCAGGACTAGAACGTGGGGATCTTTGATTAAACACCTGCTGTCAGAAGAATAGACAGTCAGAAAAAAGTTTTTTACTTAGACTTTTTAGTACTTAAAGTACATTTAAAAGTGTGTTTTTAGGCAGATACTCTGATTTTGAGACGGTACCCATACTTTCACTTAAGTATAATTTCTGGGTACTTTTTACACCCCTGCACACGTCACAGTAGCATAGTTTATACTCCATGCCTAATCCATTCTGTCTATATTAGGGTCTCTCAGCCGGGCCGGTACCACCTCCCTAGGGAGCGTTCAGAGAGTGCTGGGGGGGGGGGGGGGGGGGGGGGGTGAGATGCTCAAAGGGGGCACTAGTTTATTTGATTTATTATCATCACTGTCACTTCTGACAACCAGTTTGGGTTCAAAGCCAAGCATGGCACTGACCTTTGTATCTAATGCTTTGAAAGAAGTTATTAATTTGTATAAGGGTAAGCATTCCTCTGTGTTAGTGGTTTTTATTGATGCCTCTAAGGCATTGGACCGAGTTAACTCACCAGAAACAGTTTTTAAAGCTGAGGGAGAGGGGCGTGCCTGGTAATATTATTAGAGTCCTGGTATGCCAACCAGACCATGCAGGTCATATGGGGTCATACTGTCTGCTCCTCTTGGTGTTGGGCACGGCGTCCGGAGTTACTCTCCCTGCACTCTTACATGTTTATATGAGGGAACTGTCTGTCCAGCTTGGCAAACACAGAACGGGTTATGTGTTTCATGGTAACATGGTGGTGAATCACTTAAATAATAATAATAATAGATCAAATTTCTATAGCGCCTTTCATGAAACCCAAGGTCGCTTCACAATCATAACAAAAAATAGGGCTATAGGGAAGTAGGGAACAAAGGGGGATGAGGGCAGGTAAGGGATAATGGACCTAATCTAATCTAAACTGACTGATGGGGAAAAGCCTTGGTGAAGAGGTGTGTTTTGAGAGCAGTTTTGAAGGTGTCCAGGGTTGGGGGGCGTTGCTGATTTCGGGGGGGGGGGGGAGCATCATGTATGCTGATGATTTGGCCATCCTGTCGCCAAGTAGTAGTGGTTTCCAAGAGCTGCTCCATATCTGTTCTGATTATGGAGTAAGGCATGACGTGAAATACAATGCCAAGAAGAGTGTCATTCTGATTTGCAGGACTAAAAGCGATAAGGATATTTATTTTTCCTTCTTTCTATCTGTCTGGGCTGGTGCTGGCCGTCTGCTGTAGTACAAAATATTTGGGTCACATTTATTACTGATCAAATTAGTGATGATTATGATGACATGTACCGACAGCGTGCTGCAGCGCCAGTGAGATGTTTTGTGCTGCTGGAGTTAACTCCGTCATGCTCTGCTGAGACACCTGATGTATAAATGTATCTGTCGTCTGAATGTGCTGCTGGAGTTAACTCCTTCATGCTCTGCTGAGACACCTGATGTATAAATGTATCTGTCGTCTGAATGTGCTGCTGGAGTTAACTCCGTCATGCTCTGCTGAGACACCTGATGTATAAATGTATCTGTCGTCTGAATGTGCTGCTGGAGTTAACAACGTCATGCTCTGCTGAGACACCTGATGTATAAATGTATCTGTCGTCTGAATGTGCTGCTGGAGTTAACTCCTTCATGCTCTGCTGAGACACCTGCTGTATAAATGTATCTGTTGTCTGAATGTGCTGCTGGAGTTAACTCCTTCATGCTCTGCTGAGACACCTGATGTATAAATGTATCTGTCGTCTGAATGTGCTGCTGGAGTTAACTCCTTCATGCTCTGCTGAGACACCTGATGTATAAATGTATCTGTCGTCTGAATGTGCTGCTGGAGTTAACTCCTTCATGCTCTGCTGAGACACCTGATGTATAAATGTATCTGTCGTCTGAATGTGTCTCAGAACCGGATCATCCTGTTGCCGACTCAACCGGGTCTCAGTGACCTCAAGTTCCAGTCCTGTGTCTGGAAGTATTGGTACAGTGCCCTGTTGTAGAGCTGCTATTGGTTTATTTATTGTGATGTGGACCCTGTGTCTGTTAATAAAGATTGATTGATTGATTGATTGATTGATTGATTGCTTTAATATCAGGCCAACAACTTGACTGGAACCAGAGATGAAGCACAATCAATCAAAATCTAAAAATCCCACTTCAGAAACACGGAAAGTGTCACTTTTGTATCAAAGAAAAGGTTTACATTTTGTTAAATTTTTTACACACTAAGTAGTAAAATGAGTAAATCTGATATTATAATAATGAAGATTTTATTGGGTCCCCACCCTCCACCCATTGTTAGAAGCCTTCATTTGACACACAACACAGACGTAATTGACCCAACAAACTGAGCCA
This sequence comes from Notolepis coatsorum, assembly GCF_963971535.1. Classification (NCBI taxonomy): domain Eukaryota; kingdom Metazoa; phylum Chordata; class Actinopteri; order Aulopiformes; family Paralepididae; genus Notolepis; species Notolepis coatsorum. The sequence continues at coordinate 21,216,124 of NC_140170.1, read as the reverse complement.
AATAGAAACATTAATGGCTGAGAATTTCATAGATACCCATGATAAACAGAAAATCATAACTGAGCGCCGGAAATGTAATTCCCATTGGGGGGGGGGGGGGCGTTATGATTTGATTTGATTTCATTGACAACAAACATAACATTGACAGATCAACATTTGTATTTGCGTTGTCAGGGATAAAACGAAAAGTCCGGGCCCTCATTTGTGAGAACTGGAGTCTGGAGCACAGCCCAATTGCTGAATACAGAAGAGAAAGGAGCGGTTTCAAGGGTGTTTAATGGAAATTGAGCAACACAGGAATTGGGGGGAAATAGAACGGGGTTAATGTTCTGTCCTGTGGCTGCCACGGCGGCAGTGAGCGAGCAAGCGGTCCTGGTGCTTGTCGGGGGAGCTGCTGGGTGGCAGCGGGTGAATAGGTGTTACTCTTCGGGAACAGGTGACGTCCAGACAGGGACGCTGGAGCTGCTGGGTGGCAGCGGGAGAATAGGTGTTCCTCTTCGGGAACAGGTGACGTCCAGACAGGGACGCTGGAGCTGCTGGGTGGCAGCGGGAGATTAGGTGTTCCTCTTCGGGAACAGGTGACGTCCAGACAGGGACGCTGGAGCTGCTGGGTGGCAGCGGGAGATTAGGTGTTCCTCTTCGGGGACAGGTGACGTCCAGACAGGGACGGCGGTCCTTTGGGGCACAGGAGAGAAACGGGTTAGAGTAAGCCAATACACGGAGGGTATCTAGCAGTAGAGCTTGTGGCAGAGACGTCGTACCTGGGCAGTGGTAATTAATACCACGACAGCTTCTGGTCAGCGTCGAGGTGCAGATATAGTCCCCTCATCAGGGGGGGATAGGGTGCAGCTGGGGAGAGTGGGGTGTTTCCCCGTGTGTGAATTAGGGGGATGGAATACAGCTGGGTGAATGAGGGTGAAGGAAGGGGTGACTGAAGAAAGAGAGGATGATGAGGAGTGCGCAGTGGATAGAGAGGGGGATGAAGAGGAGCGTGTGGAGGACGTGAGGGGAAAAGGAGGGGGAGTAAAGTAGGCCCGTGCTGTGATTATGACATCATTTATCAATAATGCGTAGAAAGTGTTCTATTTTCGTTCCTAAGCACGGAATTTAGAATTGATAAGTCCCACACTTTGCTTAGAAATGATCGTACGCACGGTTTACGCACATATCTGTGCATACGCAGTTTACGCACCATTGATAAACGAGGGCCCAGGACTTATTTCCATCGTTGTCCCTGTTGTTACTGGTTACAAGTGGCACAATGGCATCTGAAGTGCATGAAGCATTCTTAGTGCATAATCTAAAGTGCATTCGTAGTAGTATTCATGTTTAATTTTTTTTTATGTATAAAAAGCATCATTCATGTTCATTGGTGCATTAAAAACAATAATTATGTTCATCAACAAAGTGCATAGAGACATTACTCATCGTTCACCAGGTTCAGCACATGATACAGTCGCACCAACATTACAGTGACAGGTTTCTAACCAGCGGCTCCCTTCTCCTGGATCTGAACACTGCAGCGCTCTGGGTTTCCTTGATGTTGATGGTAGTTTGTTCCACTCCACTGCACCTCTATATCTAAATGACATTTGACCTTCTTCCTGTTGTGTTTACAGGGGACTACATTTCTCAGGCTTCCTCTTATTATGGAACATGGACGTCATGTCAGATAGTTTAAGAACCACTGGTTTACAACTTAAAACAAAGTCTGATTTGCTCCTCCTTGCTTTACCAAAGTTCAAAGTTCCATCCTTTTACAATCTTTATTATAGATTTTAATGACAGAGGACTATTACAATTCTTTCGGGAGGTTTTTTAATGTAATCAATTCTCTGAATTATGCCAATTGTATGCTCATTTTATGCCTATGTCTATTTTGTGTCTGCATCACTGCTGCCTGTGAATTTGGGCTGCAATTCTTGTGTGAAAGGAAAGGTCACAGTGCTATAATAAAAATACAGTTTATTATTCTTCTTTTTTTTATCGGATCCTCTTTGTTGATATTGCTTTCACTTTCCGTGCAGCATGAGATGATGATGTCACACGACGGACACAGATTGACGGGAGTTTCCGTTCTAACTGGTGGAGCAATATGAGGGGGGGGGGCACAGTGTCATGAGGGGGGGGGGGCACAGTGTCATGAGGGGGGGGGGGGCACAGTGTCATGAGGGGGGGCGGGCACAGTGTCATGTTCTACTGTATGGTCTGTGGGTGAGAAGAGAGAGAGGGCTTGTGGTTTGCTTGTTGTTAGTCACTAATATCAGTGTTTGGACTCCTGTTTGTACACTATAGACATACAACCAGCGTCTGTTCCAGAGACATTGAGCACTGATTGTTCTTCAACAAGGTAAGATATGCTGCTCTGGAATGCGGTGGATTGGGCATCTGCGCTGCGCACCGGGGCCTGATATAGCCTCGGCTCGGTAGTAGAGATAATTCCCCGCTCCCTTAAGTGCGCGTCTGCCTCTTCTGGGGAGTCATACGTTGTAGTTGTTCCACCATCTCCAAACACCTTCAGTTTGGCTTGGTATATGATGTGTGATTTCACTCCTTTTTCTTTCAGTTGTTTTCTTATTGGGGCATACCTGCTTCTTTCATTTTGAATCTTGCTTGAGAAATCCTGAGAGAAGTAGATTAGATTGTCTCCTACTTTGATCTCTTTTTAGACCAGGCTGCTTGTAGGACTTGTCGCCGGGTGTTCCACTGTAGGAAACGCACCACAAAGGATCGAGGGGTTGCATTTTCTTGTGTCGGCTTCTTACTGAGCGCGCAGTGCGCTGCGACAATATGCAGTGTATCCAAGGGGATCTGCAGCTTTTCCAAAAGTAGTGCACTAATGAAATCCACTGCATTGTCCCCCTCTGCGCCTTCTTTTACTTGGTAAATCCGTATGTTGTTCTGCCGAGATTTATAGGTATTCTACTTTTTCTTTCGTCTTTTTTTGTTCTTGTAGCAGGTGTTTCAGGGCCGCGTTTGTAGTCGCCTCTCTCTCTTCAAGCTGATGTATTCTTTGCTCGGCCTCTATAATGTTAGTTGCAGCCTCTCCTAATGTAGCCGGTGTGATCTTACTGCATTGTGTTTGTTTCGATTCGACCCCTGTTAAGGGATTGCCCTGAGTGGGAGTTGAACCCCGGTCTCCCGCACCGGGGGCGACATCACAGACCACTGTACCAAGAGGTGAATTCACTTCTTACTACTGGGTCTGGATGCCTCTGGGGAGTGAGTTTACTTGCAGTACCGCTTAACGTCCACAGCCACTTCACTACTTGTATCTCGTGACTGTGGATAGACTGCGGTACCTCCGTTACACCAATTCAGAGTGGATTTCGTTAACTTCCTTTTTTATTTGTTTAATCTCCGACGTAAAATTCCCAAACTCGGATCGGAGATCTCCAATTTGTTTGGAAATGTCTTCTTTGAAGTTTGTCAACATCATCTTGATACTTTGTTCGAGCTTTTCCATTTCTTGTTCTGATTTGTTTGTCCCGTGTGGCGGCTTCTTTATCTTGCTCTTTGTCGTATTCGTCTGAGTAACCGCTCCTGATCTCAGATCCATTGGCACAACATGATTTGATTCATATTTATATTTCGAGTTGAGTTACGTTAATTTCAACACATTTTGGAGGTTTGTGAGGAGACACTCACAGCGACATGAACTCGCGTGCCGTCAACCGGAAGTCCACACAAACACTTGACCTCCAGGCCGAACAGCCTCCTGGTTTCACTAGTGGCCACTAGAGGTGGGGACACTTTAATGGACCAACCACCCGACTAACAGAACAAGCTATATAGCTGCTGGTCGCAGTTAATAAAGTTAATGTACAAACTTACTACCTGAAGACCCACCAGCTACAATACAGCCAGAGCCCCAGTTAAAGCGCCTGGCAGACCCATTACATGACGAGCCTTCTATTACCTCTCAAAGAGCACCTACGGGAGGCTGCAATTCGAAACTGGCCCCTGTAAATGTCCAAACCCAAACACCTCGAATGTACAGTTCCCCCCCCACCCGCCTACCCAACCCCCCACCCCACCTCCTCCAATGTACAGTTTCTTCCCCCTCAAATGTATATCCTCTCTTTTTAGACAATTTTTGTACTCTGGTATGTCATAAATGTCTAAATGTAACAGTACTGCCTACCTGTATGTCATGTATGTCATATATGTTATGATGCATTGAAAATGGGGGACCATTTTTTTGAATTTTTTTTTATCATTCTTTCCAAAAGAAAAGAGGCCTAGAAGCGTGGCTAACGCTAATGGCACGCATACCAGAGGCTAACTGCCTACGAAAACAGGCACAGAGGCACTGACCAATTGCATGCTTTTGCAGAGGACAAGAAGCCTTCAGTCGACTCCTTCAGACATTAAGCACCCCCCACAGCCCAAATGGAATGATAAAAAATATATATATATATATTATATATTGTTATTATTATAATTTTTTTGTCGACTAATAGTCGACTAACGGCACATTTTAGCCAATCATAGTCGACTATCTAAATCCTTAGTCGGGGACAGCCCTAACACACACACATGCTTATCTCTTAGAGAGCCCAGTCAAGGTGAAGACAGTTACACACACACACCCAACCCCAAATATCTCTCTCTCTCTCTCTCTCTCTCTCTCTCTCTCTCTCTCTCTCTCTCTCTCTCTCTCTCTCTCTCTCTCTCTCTCTCTCTCTCTCTCTCTCTCTCTCTCTCTCTCTCTCTCTATCTCTCTCTCTCTCTCTACCCCAAATATATGTAATAAATACCTACATTTTCGGGTGTAATTATTATAATATATTATTATAATTGTGGTTATTACCTCTCTCCTTTCCCTCTCCCTCTAACACCCCATCTCTCTCTTGCTCTAGCATAGTTCACCATTTATAGACAGAAATGTCTAAGGAAATGTGTGTAGAATGTAAGGCCGGTGGGGCTGAGCTAGAGACGCTAGAGACCTGCTAAAGCGTAGTGAAGGGACAGGTTGAGTTAGAAGTGGAATACACTGGTTTTCCTGAATATAGGCTCCGAGTCTCAAATAGGTCTCTTGAAGGACTCGGAGTACCTGACCCTTCCTCAACCCACTCCCGGGCCCCAGGGAACTGGGAGTGGCGATTGGTATATATTAGAAGCAAGGGACAGGTAAAGGAGATAAGGGAAAAATCAAACATTGACAAAAGCCCCAAACAGATGGCACAAGCCGCAACATCCCCTCACCAGGACGGGTATGAAGAATACCATTCATATCCGGTCGTGCACAGTACCAGTGTACCATACGAGCTACATCAGGAAGGATCCAGGGGAAATAGATTGAGGGGTGGGTCTCAGGGGAGAAGAGCTGGACCCTGTAGAGGTGCTCAGAGAGGAGGTCAGCGAGGGGATTCAGCAGGGCCATCTTATTCTGCTTGTTGGGAGTGTGGCAAAATGGACCACTATGCCTCTGCATGTCCTAACGCACAAGGCTTGCCATACGAGACGGAGGGGGACGACAATGTCAGCGAGAGGTATGTGCGTAGGTAAGCGGCCAGTCACAAGGACAACACCACACCCATGACTGTAAATGAGAGGAGGGCAATCATAGCAGCTGCCATGCCATACCTGTAGACCCTGTAACTGCTTGTGTAATAATGACCCTTCCTCTAGAATCCAACCATAGTTGTAACAGATTACAGAAATTCAAGAAGCCTATTGGAACGTGAGGTCGTGATATGATTTGATTCATATATCTGCATTATTTTATCCCACTTTATGCTTTGCTCTTGCGTATACCTTTGGGTTTAGTGTGGGATTAATAGTGCTTTAAGATCCATACTGTACAAACCAAATGCTCACCAGATGCTGTTGAGAGAATGTACTGTGGTAACACAGGGTATGAAAGAGAATGGTGTGAGTGTTCCCTATACAGGTTATGGAGAACGATGACTACCTGATACCAGAGAATCAACAGCTACTGGATGAGGCCACAGCCGTCTATAATCAACTGCCACTAGATGAGACCAGAGCTGACTATAACCAACAGCCACTGGATGTAGCCACAGCAATGGATAATCAACATGCTTGGATGAGAGCCTCGATAGGGAAAGAATATATCCCCATGTCTTGGTTTTTCTTCTTCTCTCTGTCTGTTCTCAGGTGACCTGGACATCGGGACAAGCCCAACACATTAGCGTGGCGCCCACAAACACAAGAAAATTAAGAACTGTGCTGATGGCTATCTGCATTAAAGATTGCTTGCTTGCGGTTAGGTATAAATTGCCAAGAATAAAATACACGCTGGACACATAATCACTCCAATATAGGACTCATGTGGGATAAGTGGGACATCAAGGGAAACTGTTGGTAGCTAGGATGATGGGAAAGGGTTGGGCAGGGGGACCACCCACATACGTAAAGATGCTGTCACTAGCTCCCAGCTTTTATAGGTTTCACATGATAATTAGGTCATGTCAACAAGGGGGATATAATGAATAGATGTTGAAGTAAATTGTATTTCTTATATAAAGTAGCTGCTATTTTTTCCTATTAAATGATTCTTATATCTTATTTTCTTGTTATAATGAGTAAGCAGCTGTGAAACTAGGGAAAGTTTAGATGATGCGTGGTGCTGACTGACTGAGCTTAAAGTGGTGACATAATTATTATGTCAAAATGGGGATTGTAAGTATTTGACAGTAATTTTATTTATCTAATTCGGCCTTATAAAGATGCATTGTTCTTTAAAGCGTCTATGAGTGAATCCTCCCATTGGAAATGTACTGAGAAACACCTTATCTGTTGTGATAGGACTGCAGGCCTTATAGTGCCTCATTGTATGAGAACATTCTTAAAATGTATCTTCTCCAACCAGAACAGACTGGATCTCAAGGATGTTTCCACTGGGTGAGGTTGAACTCAAGTAACACAACACATGACAAACGCTATCACAACCATTGCCTCATCACTTTATTGACCAGTCACCTTGCAGTACGTATCAAAGCGCTCTCCCTCTTTCTCCAGCTTGTAGGAGACTGGCTGGATGGCCACAGAGGCTGGACACGCTCCACCTCCAAGATCTTATGTTGAAGTTTGTCCATCAGCTCCAGACTGCTGTGGAGCTCCTACATGTTTCTCTACAGTCGATCCCGCTGGCAGAGAAGAGGTGGGACCTCTGTCCAGAGACTGCAACACTGTATATACCATATACATTTATCTATATCAGTATGGATATATCTGCATATATACCTATATAGTACAATTCTGTACACTGTACACACTGTATATACTTTATCTGTTACATTTGCACTCTGGTTAGAACTTATTTTCATTCTACTGAACATGTGTGGTATGATGATAATAAATCTGAATCTAATCTGATCTAGGACGTTTGTTGTGAGTCAGTGTGTCTGTTTGGAGAGAATAAAGCATATCCTCCAAAAATTACTTTAGTCAGTGTTTTTGTGTAAACCTTCTATTGACTGCACTTCATTTTACACTTACTGCACTTCGAGCGCCATCTGCTGGCAAAGTTAGAGTTGGTCCAAGGAGCGCATTGAGGAAGTCCCCGCCCAGCGGAAATTACGTCAGGCCCGCGCTCTTCACCTCGTTGTATGTTTCTAACGGGCTAATTCTCGAAGTCAACTTCCTTGCTGTTGTTGCTACGCAACTGCAGCGTGGGGGGAAACTGCCCAGCCTGGTACATTGTATACGGTTCATTTAGTGCAGAAACGGATCATTAAAGCGGCAAATTAAAGACAATCAAGCGGAATTTTCTTCAGTCCTTCACAATGCCAAAGAGCTGCTGTGTTACGCGTTGTACTAATGACAAAAACAGAAATCCAAATCGCAAGTTTTATACCATCACGGAGGAAAAAGTGGCTGTGGCTAACGTTCGGCTAACTCGCTCTGCTGTTGTGGTCGTGGTAGCTACATGCTAAGCTAACGTTAATCACATCATATCGAACCGATAGGAGCTTATCTTATCTAATCTTACGTGGATGTTTGATCGGGTAGTGGCACACGTGGTACCACCACGTAAGATTAGATAAAATAAGCTCCTATCGGTTCGATATGATGTGATTAACATTAGCTTAGCATGTAGCTACCACGACCACAACACCAGAGCTAGTTAGCCGCCAGCCACTTTTTCCTCCGTGATGGTATAAAACTTGCGATTTGTGTTGGAGCCAAATGTATGATTTCGTTTACTTTGTAAATAATTGTATAGGTCTATAGTCTATATTTCATACATAGCCTATAGAAGCACTTAAAATGCCATAATCTATATAATCACTGTTAGTGCCAAATGTATGGTTGTGAAGTTATTATTATTATTATTGTTATCGGTATGAATGAAGTCATGACTTATATACATAATGGGTTTTGTGATCATGTATTGTTGTAATTATTATATTTTTTATAAGCTAATTAGGGAGATGCCAATTGAGATGCATGTGGCTAATTTGGGGAAACAGGCATCAGGTGTTTAAAATGGGCTGGCCGTCACACAGCCAGTGTTCTAAGAATGTTTGGTATGTGGCGACACGGTTTTTTGACCGCTGCAGAGCAGCCTATGTTTTGATTGTTTTGATTCTACAATATGATTTCGCCGTCAAACGGTAAGATAAACATTTCCTATGGTTCATTGTGGGGATTATTGGAATCCGAAGATCTATATGGAAAATATGAAAGGAAAATAAATGTCTCATACAAATCCCATCTCCCGAGTGCTGCTATCTGAGCGCGTCAACCAAGCGCATACCAATCATAGCTGTCAACTCTCACGGTTTTACCGGGATTCTCCTGTTTTTTCGACCTCTGCATGGCCCCTTTACGGCTCACGGATTGGTACGTATTTTGTACTTATTATTATTTAATTTTTTTTACAAAATGGGTGCAATTCTCCTCCGTGACGACAGGTGGCAGCAGTGTAGATTGGACCGTTATCACAGGAAGTCAGACCGTTGCGACCAGAAGAAGACAGCAACGCGACCGGAGCTCAGAGCTCAGGGGAGAGAGTAGATGATGCACCGAGGCGGCCGCGGACCGAGGGTGTCAAATCAACTTAGCCAGTGTCTCTTGATTGCCCACTCTGTGGCTTTTGTCTCTGGAACAAAAGGTTTGCAAATCTTCTGTGGATAAAACAATACGAATGCAGGAATGTGTAAATGTGTTGGTTGGTGAACACTAACAGCCGTTTGCTCCTGCTCCTGCCATTCCTCCACGGATAGCATGCTTTCACTGACGCCCAATTTCCTGAATGCGATTTATACATATAAATAAATTGATCAGTTTTAAAAGTTGTCGTGAATTGTCATGGTATGACAAATACAGTTACTGGTAACTCGCAGGCATTGCAGAGATATTGAGGAAAAACACAAAATCGCATTGGCTTTTTTTCTATCTCATTTTTCTCTGTAGAATGAATGAAAACTTTATTTAACAGATTGCAGAATGGGTACAATACAGTACGGCTCAATACAGACATACTACATACTACACAGACTTAATAGACACACACACACTGTTCCAAAAATGATATTCCCATTTCCCACTGCTAAATTAATGACCATAGGTATTTTTTATAGCTTTTTCAGGAACATGGCATGTCTTTTTTTATCATGCATATCCTGTGTCTATATTTTTTTGCATTTTGCACAATCAATGCGGGCGTGACCACCTGCATTTCACTGTATGTGACAAATAAACCTCTTGATTCTTCTTGAGTTGTCGTATTAATATGTAGCCTACAGTGATGAAGGTATAAAGACACTGGTAATACATTGATTGATTGCTAACTAAGGCGCAGCTCTATTCAGATGCAAAAATACCCCCCCCCCCCCCACCTCTCCTCTGTGGAGAGTACAAACTGTTTCAAAACAGTTTTAAACACAGAATTCTTACAATTAGTTATTATATCTGTTCGCTGTTATACTAAATATGTTCTTCATGTTCTAAGTGGTTGCCTAGTGGAGATTTAGGATTCACTGACTGTAGACTGTAAGAAAAAAAGCTGCAAGAAAACTAAATGTCTGGCATCTATGGTTTCCAAATACTGTCAAATTACAGTAAAATCAAATGCATTTACAGATTACAACCTTTATTTAATGGTTAATATTTTGATAAAAGGTAATTTACTGTATTTTTATAGCATTTACACTAGTAGGAAAACAAAATAATACCGGTTTTGACCAGCAGATGGCAGCGACGAGGCAGCTCCATTGGGAGGGGGCGGGGCCGGGTGGGAGGGGGCGGGCTGAGGGGGCGGGGCCAGGAGAAGGGGCGGGGCTAAAACCTGCAAGTTTTTTAAAAACCCAATGTTGACAGCTATGATACCAATAGAACCAGAAGGTGCATTTACGTTGTATAGGGATTGCACCTTTATAGTCAAAAAACCCCGCTGCTTGTTGATGAAATGGACGTTGTACATGTTTCGCGCTGCGAACGGAAAGCGAGCGGTATCTGACATTTACTACGGATCCAATACTTCCGCGTTGCCGTGTTGTTTATGAATGAATGCGCTCCGCCCTCCGCTGAACGGCTGTATCCAACGCGTCACCGCGGTGTGTGTAAAAGCATAAAGGGAGGTTTCAATGCACCCAGAAGGACTGCATGAATGAAGTGCATTTAAAACGCGCAACGCGGCTGAAGTAAAATAAAACTGAAACGTTGTGTTGGTGTTTTGTGAATGGAGAAAATGCCTGATCAATTGAAAGAAGGGGGTTCTGAACACTCGAAGGAAGAGGGTGGAGCTGAGCATGAAGAGAGAGAGCTGGAAAAGAAAAAAGAAAAGCTCAAATGTTTAAAGGCTTCCAGAAGTGCAAGACTGGGTTTAATAACCAAAATGAAAAATGAAATAATGTGGTGTCACAGTAAGGGAGTCTTTCACGCCAGAGTTGACGCGTCACAGGGGAGGAGATATAGGGGAGTAGTAGGTGTGTGTACGGGGTTGATTCTGTGAATGAATAAAGTAGGAAGTCACTGAAGGACCTGTCACGCGCGTTATTGATTCGCCTCTTCCTTCAACTTCCCACATTGGTGACCTTGATCGTTGGATTATTATTATTATTGTTATTATTATTATGAGTGATAACGAAGAAAACGCTGTTCGGCCCGCTGCGGTGGCAGCTGCGGTGTCTGTCAAGTTGCCCGAGTTTTGGCAGCACGACCCGGACCCATGGTTCCAACATGTCGAGGCTCAATTCCATCTGCGAGGTGTCACAGTGGACGACACGAAATACTATCATGTCGTCGCTGCATTGGATGCACAGACCACCCGTCGCGTCATGGGAATTTTACGAGAGACGCCGGCCATGGGGAAATACGCCGCTCTCAAACAACAGCTGTTACGGCTGTTTCAGCTGTCAGATACGGAGCGGGCGGAGCGCCTGTTGTCACTGAACGGTTTAGGTGACAGTAAACCAACCGAGCTCATGGAGAACATGTTGGCGTTGCTCGGCTCAGGTGACGCATCATTTTTGTTTATACAGTTATTTCTGCGTCAGCTCCCACCTCCAGTACGCACTGCCTTGGCCAGCTCACCGCTCGTGAGAGCCAAGGATTATCGGGGGATGGCAGAAGAGGCTGATAGAATATTGCTGGCAACCCGCCACTACAGCGTTAACGCTGCGCTGCCGGCGGGGAGATGACTGGAGCTGCGGTATCGGATCGCCGGAGGGAGAAGGAACTTTGTTTTTTTCATCAGCGTTATGGTGCCAAAGCCAGGCGATGTGAGCAGCCTTGCTCTTTTTCCGGCCAGGGAAATGCCAGAGCCGGTGAAGTGGATTCCCAAGCTGTTCGGTTCTGCTCTGATCAGAACCTGTTGCTGGTACTCTGCGTTGTGATTCAATACCTTTAAAGCTCTGGGAATCACTTCTGTTCAAACTGAGCGGTGCAGGCAGAGGAATTAGGAGGAAAAGTAGTATAACAGTTGTTTAATCAAAGTTTAAGAGTGTATACAAATTACAATAAGAAAATGCTATAGTTGTAATCACGAACACTATGCCGTAAGTGATACCAACCAGACTAATATTACAGTATAAAGAATGATAGTTGATAAGTTGTTGATGGCCTTTGTTTGTCTGGCTGACAAAACAAAGCAGTTGGTTTTCCCTCCAAAAAGTCCTTTGTTCTCCTGCTGACCTGCTCGCCTTGGGTGTGGATGGTGGAGAGGTCTGTCCTGTTGGGTTGGTTGGTTCAGAGTCCCTCTCCCCCCATCACACACCCATTCTTATAGCCCAAGGCCCAGTGTCTCGGAGTTGATGACATCATCACATTATTGCCCCAATCACAAGCCTGCTAAGCTTGTATTTGAAAAATAGGGGTTTGGCTTAATAGCCCAACCCCCTTCACATAACACTAACAGAGGCTGTCCTTAACCATCTACCTTAAACATTGCATTATTTTCATTTCAACATTGCATCATTTTCATTTAAACATTGCATCATTTTCATTTACTAATATTTATATTTGAATTACAATTGCCCACATAAACACAGATATATTTCTTTATCACTAAGTCTACTGACTTTCAGAAAATATCTAACAAATCTAATCATTTAGTTTAATAGAATACAAATCAATACCATATAGAACAATCAATTAATCATATTGAACCTAAATGAAAACAGAACAGGCACATTAACTAATTGTAGACATTTAAGTATGACCAAACCTAATTATATTTTAACTTACTTCAATGACTTAATTCAAGATTATAAGTACAATATACCAGGAAATAGTTAGCTTGTTTGGATTTCAATAGTGATCTTCTCTGTGTGTGTGTGTGTATGTGTATTTGAAAATGTGTGTGTGTGAGTGTGTGTGTGTGTGTGTGTGTGTGTGTGTGACTATGTGTGTGTGTGTGTCTGTGTCCCCCAGGCCGTAAAGCAGCTGATAACACTTCATGGGCGCTTTGATCCTTTTAACCTCTTTGTGTTTGCTAGGACTGAAATCCTTCCTGTCCCACCTTAGGAACCAGATGGTTCTATTGTTATAAACATTCTACCTCAGTAAACACACAAGTTACTACTCAGATTTAGCCTTTACAGCCGGCTATTTTAAGTGGCCCGGGACACCATCTCAGGCAGCTGTTATCCCTAAATATAATACCTTAGTTTGATTGGATCATTGATGATCTTATGTTTGGATTTTACAACAGTCCCCACTTGGATAGTTTACCTATCCTTAATATGTCAAACATAGATATCAATCTCTACACACTACTATCTAGATAACACTTAAGACATTTTAAATCATATTAGGATAACATATATATGGGTTTGCCACACTCAGATCCTAAAATTCAAATTAGCCATTTCAGTTTTTGTGATCATGTGCACAGTCTTTAATAACTTGTTCTCGTACCAAGATCAATTTCGAGCTGATGCAGTATCATGACTGCTGGGTGCAACTGCTCCCATTTTTGGAGGTGGAATTTAGAAAGCAAATTGCCTTTCTCATCACACTCCATCTTCTGTCAAGAACATCTTGACTCGTGTTGACCTCTATTAGGGGGTAGAGCCCCCTGCTGTATCTTCTATTGCTGTCACAGCGGTGGGGAGGTCGTTGCTGGCTGCTCAACCCCCGTTGACCCTCGGATTAGTGGAAGAGGTTTGTTTCTCCTCCCCTCCGCCTGGTCGTCGATAGGGGCGATAGCAGCTCCCCCCCTTCGCTTGTTGACCCCCTGGTCAATAGTTGAGGCCTTGCTTCTGTTTCCTCGTTGGTTGTCTGTCGTTTCCCTCTGAAGCCTCAAGACTCGGTCACTGCGTTGGCCAAGACTCTCCCGGCCCGAGAGGTAGGCGTCTCCTGGTTCTCCGCAGTGTTGTGGTTCCCCATGGAACCGCTGGGTGGACACTAGCCAGTGTCCTCTCCCATCCGTATCCTGCAGTAAATATATATACGCTTCGGGGGACAGTGCAGGACACTTCTACCACAACAATTGATTGAGAATCCATAATTTCCATCCCTCAGACTCTCTTTACTGGTCTGAGCTTTGACAACTTTCTTTTCCAAATCATTTATCTATATATTTCATGGCTTCTAGATCATAAAATTTCAAAATTCTGAAAAATTCACATGGCTCTCATTATATTATGCTGTCAAAACAGTATACTCCTCCACCTCTCGATGTGAAATACACATTAAAACATCGTTACCGTCTTCCTCTGGTTTTGGACAGCTGCACCCCGGACCGGACAGTCAGCACTGACACATCCATTCTCCCAGTAACCTGTGTGTATGGCAACAAATCACAGTCCGCCTTAAACACACATCTTCCACATCACAAGCCAATTATCAATTGCACATGTTCACACCCTACACAAGACTAATTTGGCCAATAGCGACCAAATCTATTGAGCTTCATTAATGTACAGAGAATCATGCTTCCCAACACCATTACCAATCACGACACACCCCCAGCCCCTAAAACTGGGTATTCAATGGGCGGAGAACAAAAATCCATAACTAGCTCATGTTCCTTCACTTTGTTCCCAGTCCATTTTACAGACATATACTACCCCGTCCTGATGTGTCGAGATCACTCCCAGCTTGCCAGGTACCCTAAGAAAAAACACACAGAAAGAAAGAAAACAGAAAACAAAACACAAAGAAAACGCTGCCAAACCAATAAATGAAAAAATAAACCAAACTTGTGAGCTTATTCTTTTTTCTTCTGAGCTCATTTTTAACCAAGAAACAAAAAAGGGAAATCAAATGAATAAACAAAATGTACGCTCCCGGCCAAAGTCAGGAATTGCTCGTAACACACTAGAAAAGAGAAGTAAAAATAAAAGTAAATAAACACCTATCCTATTGCTCATAACTGTTAATACGCTTCTATCAATACCATAAAATACTAGAAACAACTATGAGTCTTTTCAATTTCTTAATCATGCAGTCCACCTCTTGATCAATCTGAACGTTGACCAAGCATGGATAATTTACTGACCACTAGCTGCCGCAGTGTCACATCATCACTCTGTCTAATATTGATTAACTGTTTAACATAATTTGATCCTCTTGTTAGTCTGATTAGTTCATGCATTTGTCAGTCACCCATACATCCGTTTTTAGTAACTTTCATTCATAATCTAATCACCTAACACCTCTATCTATTTTTTATTTTTTTATTCTAATCTAATTAGGAGCATATTTTATCATTCAATATATCCCACCTCTACCCTAGTCAGTTGCATATATTTTATTCTGCCGGTGGCCTCTGCAGACATGACCTTTGAAAATGACCCTTCATTCCACAGCTCCAACAACACTGGCGGTCTCCCCCGGGTTGTGAGACCCGGTGGGTCAGTTGCCTGTGACCGGATGACCCTGGGGTCATCGGGCCCAGAACATGTCCTGGTGGTATGCCATCATCGCCATGGTTCCCTGGAGCCTGTTCGGAGGAGAAAGCCACGTACCTATTTGGTCCAGTCACAGTTCCTTGAGAGGGGCCCGTGGTTGGGAGGGGCCCGCCACCTGTTTCTGTACAAACACGCCCTGTTGTGGATAGATGGTCCCGCTCTACACAGTCCCGAGAAATGTGTCCGAGGGTCCCACACGTCCAACAGTGCACCTGCCGCACACGGTAGCCAATCGGATTCCTGCCTTTGCCTACACCTTTTCCTCGTGGTTGCCACCTCGTGGGTGGTCTTATTGGGGTTTGTTGTTGTTCCGGCACGGGACCCCCTTGTGGCCCCAACTGGGCCTGTCTCTGGCCATCTGGTTCTCCAGAGGGAGAGGGAGAGAGGCGATTGGAACCTGTCTCCCCTCCGGGCTGTGTGGACTGGAGTAGGCCTTGGAGATAGTCCACTACCCGTCTAGCCTCGGCTAGCTGTTCTTCGAGAGGGAGGCACGTCTGTAACTGGCAGTCATCTGCAACGGACACTTCAGCGTGGATTGCATCGGGTAATACAACTGTCTCTGGGTCGCTTGCTGCAACGACTCCCTGTGGCGGAGTAAAAGACATTATTTCCAGTCCCTCCGTCTCACTGGACACTAGAGGGGAGTCGATCAAATTCCAGTCAATCAAGTTAACGTCCAATTCGGTCAATGTAATGTCTGCAGAGGTTATCGGCATTATCTTGATTTGGGTACGCATTCTATACCGGCCTCCTTTAACTACAAGGTTCTGTAATGGCCTGAATATCTTTGGCCATCTTTTCGTCACTTTTATTGTGACATCTCCAGTCGTTGAAATAGACAGATTGTCTACCCTTTTTATGGTCAGTGCATCTAACCCTCCGGTTGCTCCTATCTGTGTATTTTCCATTCTCACCTTCCTTCAATCACTCGTAACGTCACCGTTTGGAAAGCAAGTTTCTCTGTATTCAAACTATTTTTACCAAACTTGAGTTAATTTCACTCACACTTCTATATTGGTGTAAACAGGAATTGATAATCTCGGTCTTGTGATACTATACCCCCTGACTGTCAACAGTCTCTTTGATTTCCCTGTTGGGGTTCGGAATTGTCAGCGCTGGCCATCCGTCCCGGAGCCGCTGTGAAAAGAGAAGCAAAAAATACACTTAATTATCAGTGACATTTGCCATTCACAATCCATCATTTGTCTTTAAGCATGGAATGTCGGGCATCTCCTAGACTATGATCACATGAGAGCATTTGTGCAATCTTCGTTTTTGATTTGTCAATGACACAGCCTTAATCTTTTTCCAGTTGTCTCCATTGGAAACCCAGACTCTCAATCCTGTTGTCAAGATCCTCCTTAATACCACTCCGGGGAACTCATTTTGCATCAGCCTTTTCCTTCTGTTGGTCAATCAGAAAGTTGTTATTTACAGCCTATCATTTCTAAACATCTGTATCGGACATTGTAATTTAGGTGAATAATCTCACTTTTACTCTAATCGTTTTTTGCAAATGACTATGTGTATGTGTAACTACATTTATTTCTGTCCGTGAAAGCCTAGTATGTATTTCGCTCATATTACATTTTACATATCAGTAACATACATATTTTCCATTCATAATCTCTCACATTATACATATCAGTAACATACATATTTTCCATTCATAATCTCTCACACAGTTACTATATCTCCCCCGTAACACCTAACCCTTTAGGTGTTAAAATAACGCGCTCCTCACGGGAACAGAAATCAATTTTCAGTGCCTTATGTCACCGAAGTCCCCGTGCATTTAGAACAGTGTCACACAACCCGTTCATAACCACAGGTGCCGACACCATCCCCACATTGAAAATCCTGCCGACCAATGACATTCCACTGGCCAACTCGTCCTGCGGCCCACGGCATCACCCCCAGTTTGCAACCTGAAACGTGAAACCCCGGGCCCCCTACTCAAGGATATTCAAAGATCATTCCACTCACAACCACTGCCACACACATACAGCATCTCACTCAACCACCGTAACCAGTCACCCAAATACCCACACACAATATAATTCGACGCGCGTAGTGTGGCAGCGAGCCCTTGACGAGTAGCGCACCCCCGTTAATGCGCGGTGGCAGACAGCGAGCCCACCCCCGCCACGACGTTTAGCAGTCCCCGTACCCCTGGTAAAATGAAAAATGTGCGCAGTGTGACAGCGAGCACCGACGAGTCGCACACAGCGCACAAAGCGTGGAGGCAGACAGTGAGCCACGACGAACTGTCTACCCACACCCCCATTGCAGGCGCAGCCGAGTAGAGTAATTATGCTCCGACTTACGGCCCACCAACATGAACTGACATGGAGCCCGTCCAAATGTAAGGTAAGAAGTACGAGCGCCTTGTCGAACAAAGCGTAGCGCCAACGCCAGCCAACACCACTGCCAGCACTAGAAATTCCCTAAAAATAACAATAAAACTGAATATGGAACAACAACATACGCATAATAAGTCCCAAACTCAGCCTACCGTCTTCGAAACCTTACAGTAAACAGCAATAAACAATA